>NW_026967468.1:327500-627500 GCF_028390025.1 Pseudophryne corroboree | reverse complement strand
GTCAGTATTAGGGTACAGTACAGGTGATGGTAATCATACAGTAAGAGGAAAGAGCAGAGCATTGTGTCCTCCTAGAGAGGGTCATGTTGGGAGGTATGACATAGGTATGAGCACTGGGTCAGTATTAGGGTACAGCACAGGTGATGGTAATCATACAGTAAGAGGGAAGAGCAGGAGCAGAGCATTGTGTCCTCCTGGAGAGGGTCATGTTGGGTGGTATGACATAGGTATGAGCACTGGGTCAGTATTAGGGTAAAGCACAGGTGATGGTAATCATACAGTAAGAGGGAAGTGCAGGAGCAGAGCATTGTGTCCTCCTGGAGAGGTCATGTTGGGAGGTATGACATAGGTATGAGCACTGGGTCAGTATTAAGGTACAGCACAGGTGATGGTAATCATACAGTAAGAGGGAAGAGCAGGAGCAGAGCATTATGTCCTCCTGGAGAGGTCATGTTGGGAGGTATGACATAGGTATGAGCACTGGGTCAGTATTGGGGTACAGCACAGGTGATGGTAATCATACAGTAAGAGGGAAGAGCAGGAGCAGAGCATTGTGTCCTCCTGGAGAGGTCATGTTGGGAGGTATGACATAGGTATGAGCACTGGGTCAGTATTAGGGTACAGCACAGGTGATGGTAATCATACAGTAAGAGGGAAGAGCAGGAGCAGAGCATTGTGTACTCCTGGAGAGATCATGTTGGGAGGTATGACATAGGTATGAGCACTGGGTCAGTATTAGGGTACAGCACAGGTGATGGTAATCATACAGTAAGAGGGAAGAGCAGGAGCAGAGCATTGTGTCCTCCTGGAGAGGTCATGTTGGGAGGTATGACATAGGTATGAGCACTTGGTCAGTATGAGGTACAGCACAGGTGATGGTAATCATACAGTAAGAGGGAAGTGCAGGAGCAGAGCATTGTGTCCTCCTGGAGAGGTCATGTTGGGAGGTATGACATAGGTATGAGCACTGGGTCAGTATTAGGGTACAGCACAGGTGATGGTAATCATACAGTAAGAGGGAAGAGCAGGAGCAGAGCATTGTGTCCTCCTGGAGAGGTCATGTTGGGAGGTATGACATAGCTATGAGCACTGGGTCAGTATTAGGGTACAGCACAGGTGATGGTAATCATACAGTAAGAGGGAAGAGCAGGAGCAGAGCATTGTGTCCTCCTGGAGAGGTCATGTTGGGAGGTATGACATAGGTATGAGCACTGGGTCAGTATTAGGGTACAGCACAGGTGATGGTAATCATACAGTAAGAGGGGAGTGCAGGAGCAGAGCATTGTGTCCTCCTGGAGAGGATCATGTTGGGAGGTATGACATAGGTATGAGCACTGGGTCAGTATTAGGGTACAGCACAGGTGATGGTAATCATACAGTAAGAGGGAAGAGCAGGAGCTGAGCATTGTGTCCTCCTGGAGAGGGTCATGTTGGGAGGTATGACATAGGTATGAGCACTGGGTCAGTATTAGGGTACAGCACAGGTGATGGTAATCATACAGTAAGAGGGAAGTGCAGGAGCAGAGCATTGTGTCCCTCCTGGAAAGGGTCATGTTGGAAGGTATGACATAGGTATGAGCACTGGGTCAGTATTAGGGTACAGCACAGGTGATGGTAATCATACAGTAAGAGGTAAGTGCAGGAGCAGAGCATTGTGTCCCTCCTGGAGAGGGTCATGTTGGGAGGTATGACATAGGTATGAGCACTGGGTCAGTATTAGGGTACAGTACAGGGGATGGTAATCATACAGTAAGAGGAAAGAGCAGAGCATTGTGTCCTCCTGGAGAGGGTCATGATGGCAGGTATGACATAGGTATGAGCACTGGGTCAGTATTAGGGTACAGCACAGGTGATGGTAATCATACAGTAAGAGGGGAGTGCAGGAGCAGAGCATTGTGTCCTTCTGGAGAGGTCATGTTGGGAGGTATGACATAGGTATGAGCACTGGGTCAGTATTAGAGTACAGCACAGGTGATGGTAATCATACAGTTAGAGGGAAGTGCAGGAGCAGAGCATTGTGTCCTCCTGGAGAGGGTCATGTTGGGAGGTATCACATAGGTATGAGCACTGGGTCAGTATTAGGGTACAGCACAGGTGATGGTAATCATACAGTAAAAGGTAAGTGCAGGAGCAGAGCATTGTTTCCTCCTGGAGAGGGTCATGTTGGGAGGTATGACGTAGGTATGAGCACTGGGTCAGTATTAGGGTACAGCACAGGTGATGGTAATCATACAGTAAGAGGCAAGTGCAGGAGCAAAAACATTGTGTCCCTCCTGGAGAGGGTCATGTTGGGAGGTATGACATAGGTATGAGCACTGGGTCAGTATTAGAGTACAGCACAGGTGATGGTAATCATACAGTAAGAGGGAAGAGCAGGAGCAGAGCATTGTGTCCTCCTGGAGAGGTCATGTTTGGAGGTATGACATAGGTATGAGCACTGGGTCAGTATTATAATACAGCACAGGTGATGGTAATCATACAGTAAGAGAGAAGAGCAGGAACAGAGCATTGTGTCCTCCTGGAGAGGTCATGTTGGGAGGTATGACATAGGTATGAGCACTGGGTCAGTACTGGGGTAGATCACAGGTGATGGTAATCATACAGTAAGAGGGAAGAGCAGGAGCAGAGCATTGTGTCCTCTTGGAGAGGATCATGTTGGGAGGTATGACATAGGTATGAGCACTGGGTCAGTATTCGAGTACAGCACAGGTGATGGTAATCATACAGTAAGAGGGAAGAGCAGGAGCAGAGCATTGTGTCCTCCTGCAAAGGGTCATGTTGGGAGGTATGATATAGGTATGAGCACTGGGTCAGTATTAGGGTACAGCACAGGTGATGGTAATCATACAGTAAGAGGGAAGAGCTGGAGCAGAACATTGTGTCCTCCTAGAGAGGGTCATGTTGGAAGGTATGACATAGGTATGAGCACTGGGTCAGTATTAGGGTACAGCACAGGTGATGGTAATCATACAGTAAGAGGGAAGAGCAGGAGCAGAGCATTGTGTCCTCCTGGAGAGGGTCATGTTGGGAGGTATGACATAGGTATGAGCACTGAGTAAGTATTAGGGTACAGCACAGGTGATGGTAATCATACAGTAAGAGGTAAGTGCAGGAGCAGAGCATTGTGTCCCTTCTGGAGAGGTCATGTTGGGAGGTATGACATAGGTATGAGCACTGGGTCAGTATTAGGGTATAGCACAGGTGATGGTAGTCATACAGTAAGAGGAAAGAGCAGAGCATTGTGTCCTCCTGGAGAGGGTCATGATGGCAGGTATGACATAGGTATGAGCACTGGGTCAGTATTAGGGTACAGCACAGGTGATGGTAATCATACAGTAAGAGGGGAGTGCAGGAGCAGAGCATTGTGTCCTTCTGAAGAGGTCATGTTGGGAGGTATGACATAGGTATGAGCACTGGGTCAGTATTAGAGTACAGCACAGGTGATGGTAATCATACAGTTAGAGGGAAGTGCAGGAGCAGAGCATTGTGTCCTCCTGGAGAGGGTCATGTTGGGAGGTATCACATAGGTATGAGCACTGGGTCAGTATTAGGGTACAGCACAGGTGATGGTAATCATACAGTAAGAGGTAAGAGCAGGAGCAGAGCATTGTGTCCTCCTGGAGAGGACATGTTGGGAGGTATGACATAGGTATGAGCACTGGGTCAGTATTAGGGTACAGCACAGGTGATGGTAATCATACAGTAAGAGGCAAGTGCAGGAGCAAAAACATTGTGTCCCTCCTGGAGAGGGTCATGTTGGGAGGTATGACATAGGTATGAGCACTGGGTCAGTATTAGGGTACAGCACAGGTGATGGTAATCATACAGTAAGAGGTAAGAGCAGGAGCAGAGCATTGTGTCCTCCTGGAGAGGGTCATGATGGAAGGTATGACATAGGTATGAGCAATGGGTCAGTATTAGGGTACAGCACAGGTGATGGTAATCATACAGTAAGAGGGAAGAGCAGGAGCAGAGCATTGTGTCCTCCTGGAGAGGTCATGTTGGGAGGTATGACATAGGTATGAGCACTGGGTCAGTATTAGGGTACAGTACAGGTGATGGTAATCATACAGTAAGAGGAAAGAGCAGAGCATTGTATCCTCCTGGAGAGGGTCATGTTGGGAGGTATGACATAGGTATGAGCACTGGGTCAGTATTAGGGTACAGCACAGGTGATGGTAATCATACAGTAAGAGGGAAGAGCAGGAGCAGAGCATTGTGTCCTCCTGGAGAGGTCATGTTGGGAGGTATGACATAGGTATGAGCACTGGGTCAGTATTCGGGTACAGCACAGGTGATGGTAATCATACAGTAAGAGGTAAGAGCAGGAGCAGAGCATTGTGTCCTCCTGGAGAGGTCATGTTGGGAGGTATGACATAGGTATGAGCACTGGGTCAGCATTAGGGTACAGCACAGGTGATGGTAATCATACAGTAAGAGGGGAGTGCAGGAGCAGAGCATTCTGTCCTCCTGGAGAGGATCATGTTGGGAGGTATGACATAGGTATGAGCACTGGGTCAGTATTAGAGTACAGCACAGGTGATGGTAATCATACAGTAAGAGGGAAGTGCAGGAGCAGAGCATTGTGTCCTCCTGGAGAGGACATGTTGGGAGGTATGACATAGGTATGAGCACTGGGTCAGTATTCGAGTACAGCACAGGTGATGGTAATCATACAGTAAGAGGGAAGAGCTGGAGCAGAGCATTGTGTCCTCCTGGAGAGGTTATGTTCGGAGGTATGACATAGGTATGAGCACTGGGTCAGTATTAGGGTACAGCACAGGTGATGGTAATCATACAGTAAGAGCGAAGAGCAGGAGCAGAGCATTGTGTCCTCCTGCAGAGGGTCATGTTGGGAGGTATGACATAGGTATGAGCACTGGGTCAGTATTAGGGTACAGCACAGGTGATGGTAATCATACAGTAAGAGGGAAGAGCAGGAGCAGAGCATTGTGTCCTCCTGGAGAGGTCATGTTGGGAGGTATGACATAGGTGTGAGCACTGGGTCAGTATTAGGGTACAGCACAGGTGATGGTAATCATACAGTAAGAGGGAAGAGCAGGAGCAGAGCATTGTGTCCTTCTGGAGAGGTCATGTTGGGAGGTATGACATAGGTATGAGCACTGGGTCAGTATTAAGGTACAGCACAGGTGATGGTAATCATACAGTAAGAGGGAAGAGCAGGAGCAGAGCATTGTGTCCTCCTGGAGAGGTCATGTTGGGAGGTATGACATAGGTATGAGCACTGGGTCAGTATTAAGGTACAGCACAGGTGATGGTAATCATACAGTAAGAGGGAAGAGCAGGAGCAGAGCATTGTGTCCTCCTGGAGAGGTCATGTTGGGAGGTATTACATAGGTATGAGCACTGGGTCAGTATTAGGGTACAGCACAGGTGATGGTAATCATACAGTAAGAAGGAAGAGCAGGAGCAGAGCATTGTGTCCTCCTGGAGAGGGTCATGTTGGGAAGTATGACATAGGTGTCCTCCTGGAGAGGGTCATGTTGGGAAGTATGACATAGGTATGAGCACTGGGTCAGTATTAGGGTACAGCACAGGTGATGGTAATCATACAGTAAGAGGGAAGTGCAGGAGCAGAGCATTGTATCCTCCTGGAGAGGGTCATGTTGGGAGGTATGACATAGGTATGAGCACTGGGTCAGTATTAGGGTACAGTACAGGTGATGGTAATCATACAGTAAGAGGAAAGAGCAGAGCATTGTGTCCTCCTGGAGAGGGTCATGTTGGGAGGTATGACATAGGTATGAGCGCTGGGTCAGTATTAGGGTACAGCACAGGTGATGGTAATCATACAGTAAGAGGGAAGAGCAGGAGTAGAGCATTGTGTCCTCCTGGAGAGGGTCATGTTGGGAGGTATGACATAGGTATGAGCACTGGGTCTGTATTAGGGTACAGCACAGGTGATGGTAATCATACAGTAAGAGGGAAGAGCAGGAGCAGAGCATTGTGTCCTCCTGGAGAGGTCATGTTGGGAGGTATGACATAGCTATGAGCACTGGGTCAGTATCGGGTACAGCACAGGTGATGGTAATCATACAGTAAGAGGTAAGAGCAGGAGCAGAGCATTGTGTCCTCCTGGAGAGGTCATGTTGGGAGGTATGACATAGGTATGAGCACTGGGTCAGCATTAGGGTACAGCACAGGTGATGGTAATCATACAGTAAGAGGGGAGTGCAGGAGCAGAGCATTGTGTCCTCCTGGAGAGGATCATGTTGGCAGGTATGACATAGGTATGAGCACTGGGTCAGTATTAGAGTACAGCATAGGTGATGGTAATCATACAGTAAGTGGGAAGTGCAGGAGCAGAGCATTGTGTCCCTCCTGGAGAGGGTCATGTTGGGAGGTATGACATAGGTATGAGCACTGGGTCAGTATTAGGGTACAGCACAGGTGATGGTAATCATACAGTAAGAGGTAAGAGCAGGAGCAGAGCATTGTGTCCTCCTGGAGAGGTCATGTTGGGAGGTATGACATAGGTATAAGCACTGGGTCAGTATTAGAGTACAGCACAGGTGATGGTAATCATACAGTAAGAGGGAAGAGCAGGAGCAGAGCATTGTGTCCTCCTGGAGAGTTTATGTTCGGAGGTATGACATAGGTATGAGCACTGGGTCAGTATTAGGGTACAGCACAGGTGATGGTAATCATACAGTAAGAGGGAAGAGCAGGAGCAGAGCATTCTGTCCTCCTGGAGAGGTCATGTTGGGAGGTATGACATAGGTATGAGCACTGGGTCAGTATTAAGGTACAGCACAGGTGATGGTAATCATACAGTAAGAGGGAAGAGCAGGAGCAGAGCATTGTGTCCTCCTGGAGAGGTCATGTTGGGAGGTATGACATAGGTATGAGCACTGGGTCAGTATTAGGGTACAGCACAGGTGATGGTAATCATACAGTAAGAGGGAAGTGCAGGAGCAGAGCATTGTGTCCTCCTGGAGAGGGTCATGTTGGGGTGTATGACATAGGTATGAGCACTGGGTCAGTATTAGGGTACAGCACAGGTGATGGTAATTATACAGTAAGAGGGAAGAGCAGGAGCAGAGCATTGTGTCCTCCTGGAGAGGTCATGTTGGGAGGTATGACATAGGTATGAGCACTGGGTCAGTATTAGGGTACAGCACAGGTGATGGTAATCATACAGTAAGAGGGAAGTGCAGGAGCAGAGCATTGTGTCCTCCTGGAGAGGTCATGTTGGGAGGTATGACATAGGTATGAGCACTGGGTCAGTATTAGGGTACAGCACAGGTGATGGTAATCATACAGTAAGAGGGAAGTGCAGGAGCAGAGCATTGTGTCCTCCTGGAGAGGGTCATGTTGGGAGGTATGACATAGGTATGAGCACTGGGTCAGTATTAGGGTACAGCACAGGTGATAGTAATCATACAGTAAGAGGGAAGTGCAGGAGCAGAGCATTGTGTCCTCCTGGAGAGGGTCATGTTGGGGTGTATGACATAGGTATGAGCACTGGGTCAGTATTAGGGTACAGCACAGGTGATGGTAATCATACAGTAAGAGGGAAGAGCAGGAGCAGAGCATTGTGTCCTCCTGGAGAGGTCATGTTGGGAGGTTTGACATAGGTATGAGCACTGGGTCAGTATTAGGGTACAGCACAGGTGATGGTAATCATACAGTAAGAGGGAAGAGCAGGAGCTGAGCATTGTGTCCTCCTGGAGAGGGTCATGTTGGGGGGTATGACATAGGTATGAGCACTGGGTTAGTATTAGGGTACAGCACAGGTGATGGTAATCATACAGTAAGAGGGAAGAGCAGGAGCAGAGCATTGTGTCCTCCTGGAGAGGATCATGTTGGAAAGGTATGACATAGGTATGAGCACTGGGTCAGTATTAGGGTACAGCACAGGTGATGGTAATCATACAGTAAGAGGGAAGTGCAGGAGCAGAGCATTGTGTCCTCCTGGAGAGGTCATGTTGGGAGGTATGACATAGGTATGAGCACTGGGTCAGTATTAGAGTACAGCACAGGTGATGGTAATCATACAGTAAGAGGGAAGAGCAGGAGCAGAGCATTGTGTCCTCCTGGAGAGGTCATGTTGGGTGGTATGACATAGGTATGAGCACTGGGTCAGTATTAGGTTACAGCACAAGTGATGGTAATCATACAGTAAGAGGAAAGTGCAGGAGCAGAGCATTGTGTCCTCCTGTAAAGGGTCATTTTGGGAGGTATGACATAGGTATGAGCACTTGGTCAGTATTAGGGTACAGCACATGTGATGGTAATCATACAGTAAGAGGGAAGTGCAGGAGCAGAGCATTGTGTCCTAGTGGAGAGGACATGTTGGGAGGTATGACATAGGTATGAGCACTGGGTCAGTATTCGAGTACAGCACAGGTGATGGTAATCATACAGTAAGAGGGAAGTGCAGGAGCAGAGCATTGTGTCCTCCTGGAGAGGTCATGTTGGGGTGTATGACATAGGTATAAGCACTGGGTCAGTATTAGGGTACAGCACAGGTGATGGTAATTATACAGTAAAAGGGAAGAGCAGGAGCAGAGCATTGTGTCCTCCTGGAGAGGTCATGTTGGGAGGTATGACATAGGTATGAGCACTGGGTCAGTATTAGGGTACAGCACAGGTGATGGTAATCATACAGTAAGAGGGAAGTGCAGGAGCAGAGCATTGTGTCCTCCTGGAGAGGTCATGTTGGGGTGTATGACATAGGTATGAGCACTGGGTCAGTATTAGGGTACAGCACAGGTGATGGTAATTATACAGTAAAAGGGAAGAGCAGGAGCAGAGCATTGTGTCCTCCTGGAGAGGTCATGTTGGGAGGTATGACATAGGTATGAGCACTGAGTCAGTATTAGGGTACAGCACAGGTGATGGTAATCATACAGTAAGAGGGAAGAGCAGGAGCAGAGCATTGTGTCCTCCTGGAGAGGTCATGTTGGGAGGTATGACATAGGTATGAGCACTGGGTCAGTATTGGGGTAGAGCACAGGTGATGGTAATCATACAGTAAGAGGGGAGTGCAGGAGAAGAGCATTGTGTCCTCCTGGAGAGGATCATGATGTTAGGTTCCTGGTGCTCAGAACAAGGGAGATGTTATGAAGTGAGTCCAGAGCACCAGGACGTAATGCTGGGAAAGGGGAATGGAAAGGGAATAGCCCCTGGCGCCCTATCTCCGTTGTCTCGCCCGTGCTGTCAGTACACTCTTGCGAGACTATGGTTGCTTGAGCCCATGGCAGCCGCGTTTGAAGGGCGGATTACGTCTGCCCAACTTCGATGCCCCCTCAGGTCTTAATGAGAGACAAAGAGTGAACCGAGACAGGGTGATAACAAGGGGCCCTCTAACTAAACAACAAGGCCAGGGGCAACTAACAAACCTAAAACCAAAGTATGTGCGGCTTGCCGCCAAAGGAAAAGAACAACAAAGGAAATGCTGACCACACGCCGACACAATACTTTTGTGTACCGGCGGTGACAGCATAAGCAGAACCCTCTGCAAAACACCAGTGACAGAAATAATAACGGAATACAGCGGCCTAGGCTGACAGAGGCGGCAGAGCCGCTACTCACGGAACCGGTACGAATACTGGCAAACGGACAGGAACCCCCAATGCTGCCGACACAGACTCTCAGAACTGGAGGACAGGCAGAATCCCAAACGACAGACCGGTGGACACCAAGAAGCCAGAAACTCGACCAGGCATAGGCAAAGCCACAGGACTTCTGGACAGGAACGCTTCACGGCAGGACACGGGATCAGACACAGGAATCGACACAGGGACTGACACAGGAATCGACACAGGAAGCAGCTCGACAGACACTGCTACACAGGAGCTCAGGAACTGGCAGGAACAAGCTCAGAACTCAAGCAGACTGGAAACCTAGAAATATCACCAGCGTCTGTGAATTGCACTCAGCCAGCATATAACAGAGAGGCCTAATTAATTATGTGATGCAGCTGCCCTGTTGCATGACTCCAAATTGACAAGATGCAATTAGCAGCCAGGTGAGGCTGAACACATGGGAACAAGCTGCAATTACACAGACTCACCACCGGCAACAAACAAGAGTATTCTTAAACAGAGCAACGGGAAATCCTGGCCTGCAAGACAACTTATAAACATAAAATAGGAATGAACCACTACCTGTGGTTCATAACAGTATCCTCTCCTTAAGGGAGAGCTCCAAGCACCCCATGACACCCACGGGGAACATAAACAGAAGTATAACATAAAATACCTAACCGACATGCAAAACAGGAATGAGCCACAGCCGTGGCTCATAACAGTACCCCCCCCTTGAGGAGGGGTCAAAGGACCCCAAAATACAGACTATCCAAAACAAGGGATACAAAAAAAAAACCTGACACACTGGTCTAACAGACAAGAAAACAGAAACAAGCTGTAACAACAGCTTGTAACAGTGCCCTCCCCTTGACGGTGGCCACTGGACACAAGACAAGGAAAAAAATCTTTATTTTTTTATTTTTTTTTATCAAGGCAAGAGTCAAAAATTATTTCTTTTTCTTTTTCTTCTTTTTACAAAGCTCTTTAGGTCTGACCAAGGTAATTCCCCAAACATTGTCTGAACTGATGGTACCACCCAGCAAGGCTGCGTTCAAATCAGAGATAGGTTTCTTACCCTTGGGAGCTGAACTTTCAGGCAAAGTACTCCTATTAGAAGAAGAAGTCAGAAAAGCACATCTAGCAGTCAAAACAACGGGCTGAGACTCTTGTGCCGAGTTTACAGTATTTGGTGGACTCTCAGCAGACAAGACGGGTGACTTAGAGGAACCTGAACCAATTTCTTTGGAACCATATCTTTTAATAATTGCATCACTGAATGCTGGGGGATCCTGAAGAATGGGATCTTCAGCTTTCATTAGGCTGGTCGCCCACTCAAAAGGCTGTCCTCTAAAAGAATAAATCAGATAGAGCACAAGGTTCTCTGAAGTGATGCCCAGAAATGGTCTAGACAACATAATAATGTAATAGTGTTTGTAAAGCACCAGAAATTGGGCTAAGTCCCCATCAAAGATTATGGATGTTGAGATATCAACAGAGTCAGGATCTGTTTCCTTCCCATCTGACTGACTGGAGTGCTTTGCTAGGACCTGGTCACTATTGACCTTACTCGAGGCTGAGACTCTCTGAACCCCACCCGGGGCAGTGACTTTCTGAACCCCACCCGGGGCAGTGACTTTCTGAACCCCACCCGGGGCAGTGACTTTCTGAACCCCACCCAGGGCAGTGGCCTTCGGGAACCCCGCTGGGGCAGTGGCCTTCGGGAACCCCGCTGGGGCAGTGGCCTTTGGGAACCACGCTGAGGTCAGCACCACAGATTATTTTACTGGGACCGAGCCGTCGGCCTCCCCCACTGGGACCGAGCCATCGGCCTCCCTCACTGGGACCAAGCCATCGGCTTCCCTCACTGGGAGTGAGCCATTGGCCTCCCTCTCTGAGTTGATAATTATCGAAACTTCTCCCGGGACTATGACTTCTGGGACTTTTGCTGAAGCTATAACCTTCAGAACCTCCACAAATGCTATGCCTCTTAAGTTCTTTCCTGGGGAAGCGACCTCTAGACCCTTCTTTGAGGCTGCGTCTCTCGAGACCCCACTTGGGTATATTACTTCAAAGATCCCTTCTGGGGTTTTGCTTCTCGAGTTCCCTTCTAGAACTATGGTTTTAGATACCCTTTCTGTGGTTGCGCTCTTCAAGTCCCTACCTGGGGTAACAGCTTCTGAGACCCCTTCTGGTATGGAAACCTGAGCTATAATATTTGATGTCCCTCTATAAGCTAGAGCATCGGATACCGTTCCAGCACTCTGGGCATCGGGCACCGCTTCAGCACTCTGGGCATCGGGCACCGCTCCAGCACTCTGGGCATTGGGTACCGCACCAAGATCCTGAGCATCGGGCACCTCTCCAGGACCCTGGGCAACGGGCACCACTCCAGGACCCTGGGCAACGGGCACCACTCCAGGGCCCTGGGCAATGGGCACCACTCCAGGACCCTGGGCAACGGGCACCACTCCAGGACCCTGGGCAACGGGCACCACTCCAGGACCCTGGGCAACGGGCACCACTCCAGGAATCTGGGCAACGGGCACCACTCCAGGAACCTGGGCAACGGGCACCACTCCAGGAACCTGGGCATCGGGCACCACTCCAGGGGCTTGCTACTACTTCAACAGGAACCTCAAGAGAGGAGAGAAGCATTCTCTTTTGATTCCTGAATCTATAATGGGGCTCCCTTGCCCAAGGACCCCAATTATAGGACAGAGTGCTTTTTAGTGTGGGTTGTGTGACAAGTACCTCTGCCACAGTAGAGACAGGAGTAGGTCTTGTATCCTGACTCAACTTGGCCAAAGGGCAAGACTCGTCACCACACTTTGGCTTGCGCAACTCACAGGTCTGCAGATAGTGGCCTAAACCCCCACAATATAGGCATAAGTTTAAGTTTCTGCGACGCAGACGCTCCTCTTCTGAGAGCCTGGGCCGCAGAAAACTTTTAAACCTTTTCTCTTCAATTAAACCAGAGGATTCTCTTGTCACCATACTGTGAACAAGAGTCTCTTTAGAGATAGATGTACTCTCAACGACTTCTGGCAAGATGAGCAAGATTTTAGTCAGAAGGTTTTGCAGTTGCTTTAAGGATTGCTGCAAAACTTCTAGTCGCTCTGGTCTCAAAGCACTGAAAGCAGAGTTCAGGGCTGAGAGAGATGCCTGCAGGGCTTGCATAGTATACATAGGAGGATTTAAAACTAGACAAGACAAGGCAAGACTAGACAAGGCAAGACAAGACAAGGCAAGACCAGACAAGGCAAGACAAGGCAAGACAAGACAATGCAAGACAAGGCAAGACTGAATTGTTAAACTAGACAAAACAAGACTTGTTTTTTTTTATTTTATTTTTTAAAAAACACCGGACTGTATTCTAAACACCGGACTGGATTCTAAACACCGGACTGGATTCTAAACACTGAATTCTAGTCAGGACTGGATTCTAAACACCGGTCTGGATTCTAGACTAGATACTGGACTGGGCCAAAAAAGAAAAAAGTTTTATTTCTTTTTTGTGGTTGGGCTGGCGATAATGTTAGGTTCCTGGTGCTCAGAACAAGGGAGATGTTATGAAGTGAGTCCAGAGCACCAGGACGTAATGCTGGGAAAGGGGAATGGAAAGGGAATAGCCCCTGGCGCCCTATCTCCGTTGTCTCGCCCGTGCTGTCAGTACACTCTTGCGAGACTATGGTTGCTTGAGCCCATGGCAGCCGCGTTTGAAGGGCGGATTACGTCTGCCCAACTTCGATGCCCCCTCAGGTCTTAATGAGAGACAAAGAGTGAACCGAGACAGGGTGATAACAGGGGGCCCTCTAACTAAACAACAAGGCCAGGGGCAACTAACAAACCTAAAACCAAAGTATGTGCGGCTTGCTGCCAAAGGAAAAGAACAACAAAGGAAATGCTGACCACACGCCGACACAATACTTTTGTGTACCGGCGGTGACAGCATAAGCAGAACCCTCTGCAAAACACCAGTGACAGAAATAATAACGGAATACAGCGGCCTAGGCTGACAGAGGCGGCAGAGCCGCTACTCACGGAACCGGTACGAATACTGGCAAACGGACAGGAACCCCCAATGCTGCCGACACAGACTCTCAGAACTGGAGGACAGGCAGAATCCCAAACGACAGACCGGTGGACACCAAGAAGCCAGAAACTCGACCAGGCATAGGCAAAGCCACAGGACTTCTGGACAGGAACGCTTCACGGCAGGACACGGGATCAGACACAGGAATCGACACAGGGACTGACACAGGAATCGATACAGGAAGCAGCTCGACAGACACTGCTACACAGGAGCTCAGGAACTGGCAGGAACAAGCTCAGAACTCAAGCAGACTGGAAACCTAGAAATATCACCAGCGTCTGTGAATTGCACTCAGCCAGCATATAACAGAGAGGCCTAATTAATTATGTGATGCAGCTGCCCTGTTGCATGACTCCAAACTGACAAGATGCAATTAGCAGCCAGGTGAGGCTGAACACATAGGAACAAGCTGCAATTACACAGACTCACCACCGGCAACAAACAAGAGTATTCTTAAACAGAGCAACGGGAAATCCTGGCCTGCAAGACAACTTATAAACATAAACTAGGAATAAACCACTACCTGTGGTTCATAACAGTATCCTCTCCTTAAGGGAGAGCTCCAAGCACCCCATGACACCCACGGGGAACATAAACAGAAGTATAACATAAAATACCTAACCGACATGCAAAACAGGAATGAGCCACAGCCGTGGCTCATAACACATGTTGGGAGGTATGACATAGGTATGAGCACTGGGTCAGTATTAAGGTACAGCACAGGTGATGGTAATCATACAGTAAGAGGGAAGAGCAGGAGCAGAGCATTGTGTCCTCCTGGAGAGGATCATGTTGGGAGGTATGACATAGGTATGAGCACTGGGTCAGTATTAGGGTACAGCACAGGTGATGGTAATCATACAGTAAGAGGGAAGTGCAGGAGCAGAGCATTGTGTCCTCCTGGAGACATCATGTTGGGAGGTATGACATAGGTATGAGCACTGGGTCAGTACAGGTGATGGTAATCATACAGTAAGAGGGAAGAGCAGGAGCAGAGCATTGTGTCCTCCTGGAGAGGATCATGTTGGGAGGTATGACATAGGTATGAGCACTGGGTCAGTATTAAGGTACAGCACAGGTGATGGTAATCATACAGTAAGAGGTAAGAGCAGGAGTAGAGCATTGTGTCCTCCTGGAGAGGGTCATGTTGGGAGGTATGACATAGGTATGAGCACTGGGTCAGTATTAGGGTACAGCACAGGTGATTGTAATCATACAGTAAGAGGGAAGAGCAGGAGCTGAGCATTGTGTCCTCCTGGAGAGGGTCAAGTTGGGAGGTATGACATAGGTATGAGCACTGGGTCAGTATTAGGGTACAGCACAGGTGATGGTAATCATACAGTAAGAGGGAAGAGCAGGAGCAGAGCATTGTGTCCTCCTGGAGAGGTCATGTTGGGAGGTATGACATAGGTATGAGCACTGGGTCAGTATTAAGGTACAGCACAGGTGATGGTAATCATACAGTTAGAGGGAAGAGCAGGAGCAGAGCATTGTGTCCTCCTGGATAGGATCATGTTGGGAGGTATGACATAGGTATGAGCACTGGGTCAGTATTAGGGTACAGCACAGGTGATGGTAATCATACAGTAAGAGGGAAGAGCAGGAGCAGAGCATTGTGTCCTCCTGGAGAGGGTCATGTTGGGAGGTATGACATAGGTATGAGCACTGGGTCAGTATTCGAGTACAGCACAGGTGATGGTAGTCATACAGTAAGAGGGAAGAACAGGAGCAGAGCATTGTGTCCTCCTGGAGAGGTCATGTTGGGAGGTATGACATAGGTATGAGCACTGGGTCAGTATTGGGGTAGAGCACAGGTGATGGTAATCATACAGTAAGAGGGGAGTGCAGGAGCAGAGCATTGTGTCCTCCTGGAGAGGATCATGTTGGGGGGTATGACATAGGTATGAGCACTGGGTCAGTATTACGGTACAGCACAGGTGATGGTAATCATACAGTAAGAGGGAAGTGCAGGAGCAGAGCATTGTTTCCTCCTGGAGAGGTCATGCTGGGAGGTATGACATAGGTATGAGCACTGGGTTAGTATTAGAGTACAGCACAGGTGATGGTAATCATACAGTAAGAGGGAAGAGCAGGAGCTGAGCACTGTGTCCTCCTGGAGAGGTCATGTTGGGAGGTATGACATAGGTATGAGCACTGGGTCAGTATTAGGGTACAGCACAGGTGATGGTAATCATACAGTAAGAGGGAAGAGCAGGAGCAGAGCATTGTGTCCTCCTGGAGAGGTCATGTTGGGAGGTATGACATAGGTATGAGCACTGGGTCAGTATTAGGGTACAGCACAAGTGATGGTAATCATACAGTAAGAGGGAAGTGCAGGAGCAGAGCATTGTGTCCTCCTGGAGAGGTCATGTTGGGAGGTATGACATAGGTATGAGCACTTGGTCAGTATTAGAGTACAGTACAGGTGATGGTAATCATACAGTAAGAGAGAAGAGCAGGAGCAGAGCACTGTGTCCTCCTGGAGAGGTCATGTTGGGAGGTATGACATAGGTATGAGCACTGGGTCAGTATTAAGATACAGCACAGGTGATGGTAATCATACAGTAAGAGGGAAGAGCAGGAGCAGAGCACTGTGTCCTCCTGGAGAGAGTCATGTTGGGAGGTATGACATAGGTATGAGCACTGGGTCAGTATTAGGGTACAGCACAGGTGATGGTAATCATACAGTAAGAGGGAAGAGCAGGAGCAGAGCATTGTGTCCTCCTGGAGAGGGTCATGTTGGGAGGTATGACATAGGTATGAGCACTGGGTCAGTATTAGGGTACAGCACAGGTGATGGTAATCATACAGTAAGAGGGAAGAGCAGGAGCAGAGCATTGTGTCCTCCTGGAGAGGTCATGTTGGGAGGTATGACATAGGTATGAGCACTGGGTCAGTATTAGAGTACAGCACAGGTGATGGTAATCATACAGTAAGAGGGAAGAGCAGGAGCAGAGCATTGTGTCCTCCTGGAGAGGGTCATGTTGGGAGGTATGACATAGGTATGAGCACTGGGTCAGTATTAGGGTACAGCACAGGTGATGGTAATCATACAGTAAGAGGGAAGAGCTTGAGCAGAGCATTGTGTCCTCCTGGAGAGGTCATGTTGGGAGGTATGACATAGGTATGAGCACTGGGTCAGTATTAGAGTACAGCACAGGTGATGGTAATCATACAGTAAGAGGGAAGAGCAGGAGCAGAGCATTGTGTCCTCCTGGAGAGGTCATGTTGGGAGGTATGACATAGGTATGAGCACTGGGTCAGTATTAGGGTACAGCACAGGTGATGGTAATCATACAGTAAGACGGAAGTGCAGGAGCAGAGCATTGTGTCCTCCTGGAAAAGTCATGTTGGGAGGTATGACATAGGTATGAGCACTAGGTCAGTATTAGGGTACAGCACAGGTGATGGTAATTATACAGTAAGAGGGAAGAGCAGGAGCAGAGCATTGTGTCCTCCTGGAGAGGGTCATGTTGGGGGGTATGACATAGGTATGAGCACTGGGTCAGTATAAGGGTACAGCACAGGTGATAGTAATCATACTGTAAGAGGGAAGAGCAGGAGCAGAGCATTGTGTCCTCCTGGAGAGGGTCATGTTGGGAGGTATGACATAGGTGTGAGCACTGGGTCAGTATTAGGGTACAGGACAGGTGATGGTAATTATACAGTAAGAGGGAAGAGCAGGAGCAGAGCATTGTGTCCTCCTGGAGAGGGTCATGTTGGGAGGTATGACATAGGTATGAGCACTGGGTCAGTATTAGGGTACAGCACAGGTGATGGTAATCATACAGTAAGAGGGAAGAGCAGGAGCAGAGCATTGTGTCCTCCTGGAGAGTGTCATGTTGGGAGGTATGACATAGGTATGAGCACTGGGTCAGTATAAGGGTACAGCACAGGTGATAGTAGTCAAACAGTAAGAGGGAAGAGCAGGAGCAGAGCATTGTGTCCTCCTGGAGAGGGTCATGTTGGGAGGTATGACATAGGTGTGAGCACTGGGTCAGTATTAGGGTACAGGACAGGTGATGGTAATCATACAGTAAGAGGGAAGAGCAGGAGCAGAGCATTGTGTCCTCCTGGAGAGGTCATGTTGGGAGGTATGACATAGGTATGAGCACTGGGTCAGTATTAGGGTACAGCACAGGTGATGGTAATCATACAGTAAGAGGGAAGAGCAGGAGCAGAGCATTGTGTCCTCCTGGAGAGGTCATGTTGGGAGGTATGACATATGTATGAGCACTGGGTCAGTATTAGGGTACAGCACAGGTGATGGTAATCATACAGTAAGAGGGAAGTACAGGAGCAAAGCATTGTGTCCTCCTGGAGAGGTCATGTTGGGAGGTATGACATAGGTATGAGCACTGGGTCAGTATTAGGGTACAGCACAGGTGATGGTAATCATACAGTAAGAAGGAAGAGCAGGAGCAGAGCATTGTGTCCTCCTGGAGAGGATCATGTTGGGAGATATGACATAGGTATGAGCACTGGGTCAGTATTAGGGTACAGCACAGGTGATGGTAATTATACAGTAAGAGGGAAGTGCAGGAGCAGAGCATTGTGTATTCCTGGAGAGGGTCATGTTGGGAGGTATGACATAGGTATGAGCACTGGGTCAGTATTAGGGTACAGCACAGGTGATGGTAATCATACAGTAAGAGAGAAGAACAGGAGAAGAGCATTGTGTCCTCCTGGAGAGGTCATGTTGGGAGGTATGACATAGGTATGAGCACTGGGTCAGTATTGGGGTACAGCACAGGTGATGGTAATCATACAGTAAGAGGGAAGAGCAGGAGCAGAGCATTGTGTCCTCCTGGAGAGGATCATGTTGGGAGATATGACATAGGTATGAGCACTGGGTCAGTATTAGGGTACAGCACAGGTGATGGTAATTATACAGGAAGAGGGAAGAGCAGGAGCAGAGCATTGTGTCCTCCTGGAGAGGGTCATGTTGGGGGGAATGACATAGGTATGAGCACTGGGTCAGTATTAGGGTACAGCACAGGTGATGGTAATCATACAGTAAGAGGGAAGAGCAGGAGCAGAGCATTGTGTCCTCCTGGAGAGGTCATGTTGGGAGGTATGACATAGGTATGAGCACTGGGTCAGTATTAGGGTACAGCACAGGTGATGGTAATCATACAGTAAGAGGGAAGAGCAGGAGCAGAGCATTGTGTCCTCCTGGAGAGGTCATGTTGGGAGGTATGACATAGGTATGAGCACTGGGTCAGTATTAGGGTACAGCACAGGTGATGGTAATCATACAGTAAGAGGGAAGAGCAGGAGCAGAGCATTGTGTTCTCCTGGAGAGGGTCATGTTGGGAGGAATGACATAGGTATAAGCACTGGGTCAGTATTAGGGTACAGCACAGTTGATGGTAATCATACAGTAAGAGGGAAGAGCAGTAGCAGAGCATTGTGTCCTCCTGGAGAGGATCATGTTGGGAGGAATGACATAGGTATGAGCACTGGGTCAGTATTAGGGTACAGCACAGGTGATGGTAATCATACAGTAAGAGGGAAGAGTAGGAGCAGAGCATTGTGTCCTCCTGGAGAGGTCATGTTGGGAGGTATGACATAGGTATGAGCACTGGGTCAGTATTAGGGTACAGCACAGGTGATGGTAATCATACAGTTAGAGGGAAGAGCAGGAGCAGAGCATTGTGTTCTCCTGGAGAGGGTCATGTTGGGAGGAATGACATAGGTATGAGCACTTGGTCAGTATTAGGGTACAGCACAGTTGATGGTAATCATACAGTAAGAGGGAAGAGCAGGAGCAGAGCATTGTGTCCTCCTGGAGAGGGTCATGTTGGGAGGAATGACATAGGTATGAGCACTGGGTCAGTATTAGGGTACAGCACAGGTGATGGTAATCATACAGTAAGAGGGAAGAGCAGGAGCAGAGCATTGTGTCCTCCTGGAGAGGGTCATGTTGGGTGGTATGACATAGGTATGAGCATTGGGTCAGTATTAGGGTACAGCACAGGTGATGGTAATCATACAGTAAGAGGGAAGAGCAGGAGCAGAGCATTGTTTCCTCCTGGAGAGGTCATGTTGGAAAGTATGACATAGGTATGAGCACTGGGTCAGTATTAGGGTACAGCACAGGTGATGGTAATCATACAGTAAGAGGGAAGAGCAGGAGCAGAGCATTGTGTCCTCCTGGAGAGGGTCATGTTGGGTGGTATGACATAGGTATGAGCACTGGGTCAGTATTAGGGTACAGCACAGGTGATGGTAATCATACAGTAAGAGGGAAGAGCAGGAGCAGAGCATTGTTTCCTCCTGGAGAGGTCATGTTGGGAGGTATGACATAGGTATGAGCACTGGGTCAGTATTAGGGTACAGCACAGGTGATGGTAATTATACAGTAAGAGGGAAGAGCAGGAGCAGAGCATTGTGTCCTCCTGGAGAGGTCATGTTGGGAGGTATGACATAGGTATGAGCACTGGGTCAGTATTAGGGTACAGCACAGGTGATGGTAATCATACAGTAAGAGGGAAGAGCAGGAGCAGAGCATTGTTTCCTCCTGGAGAGGTCATGTTGGAAAGTATGACATAGGTATGAGCACTGGGTCAGTATTAGGGTACAGCACAGGTGATGGTAATCATACAGTAAGAGGGAAGAGCAGGAGCAGAGCATTGTGTCCTCCTGGAGAGGGTCATGTTGGGTGGTATGACATAGGTATGAGCACTGGGTCAGTATTAGGGTACAGCACAGGTGATGGTAATCATACAGTAAGAGGGAAGAGCAGGAGCAGAGCATTGTTTCCTCCTGGAGAGGTCATGTTGGAAAGTATGACATAGGTATGAGCACTGGGTCATTATTAGGGTACAGCACAGGTGATGGTAATTATACAGTAAGAGGGAAGAGCAGGAGCAGAGCATTGTGTCCTCCTGGAGAGGTCATGTTGGGAGGTATGACATAGGTATGAGCACTGGGTCAGTATTAAGGTACAGCACAGGTGATGGTAATCATACAGTAAGAGGGAAGAGCAGGAGCAGAGCATTGTGTCCTCCTGGAGAGGGTCATGTTGGGTGGTATGACATAGGTATGAGCACTGGGTCAGTATTAGGGTACAGCACAGGTGATGGTAATCATACAGTAAGAGGGAAGAGCAGGAGCAGAGCATTGTTTCCTCCTGGAGAGGTCATGTTGGGAGGTATGACATAGGTATGAGCACTGGGTCAGTATTAGGGTACGGCACAGGTGATGGTAATCATACAGTAAGAGGGAAGAGCAGGAGCAGAGCATTGTGTCCTCCTGGAGAGGGTCATGTTGGGAGGTATGACATAGGTATGAGCACTGGGTCAGTATAAGGGTACAGCACAGGTGATAGTAACCATACAGTAAGAGGGAAGAGCAGGAGCAGAGCATTGTGTTCTCCTGGAGAGGGTCATGTTGGGAGGTATGACATAGGTATGAGCACTGGGTCAGTATTAGGGTACAGCACAGGTGATGGTAATCATACAGTAAGAGGGAAGAGCAGGAGCAGAGCATTGTGTCCTCCTGGAGAGGTCATGTTGGGAGGTATGACATAGGTATGAGCACTGGGTCAGTATTAGGGTACAGCACAGGTGATGGTAATCATACAGTAAGAGGGAAGAGCAGGAGCAGAGCATTGTGTCCTCCTGGAGAGGTCATGTTGGGAGGTATGACGTAGGTATGAGCACTGGGTCAGTATTAGGGTACAGCACAGGTGATGGTAATCATACAGTGAGAGGGAAGAACAGGAGAAGAGCATTGTGTCCTCCTGGAGAGGTCATGTTGGGAGGTATGACATAGGTATGAGCACTGGGTCAGTATTGGGGTACAGCACAGGTGATGGTAATCGTACAGTAAGAGGGAAGAGCAGGAGCAGAGCATTGTGTCCTCCTGGAGAGGATCATGTTGGGAGATATGACATAGGTATGAGCACTGGGTCAGTATTAGGGTACAGCACAGGTGATGGTAATTATACAGGAAGAGGGAAGAGCAGGAGCAGAGCATTGTGTCCTCCTGGAGAGGGTCATGTTGGGGGGAATGACATAGGTATGAGCACTGGGTCAGTATTAGGGTACAGCACAGGTGATGGTAATCATACAGTAAGAGGGAAGAGCAGGAGCAGAGCATTGTGTCCTCCTGGAGAGGTCATGTTGGGAGGTATGACATAGGTATGAGCACTGGGTCAGTATTAGGGTACAGCACAGGTGATGGTAATCATACAGTAAGAGGGAAGAGCAGGAGCAGAGCATTGTGTCCTCCTGGAGAGGTCATGTTGGGAGGTATGATATAGGTATGAGCACTGGGTCAGTATTAGGGTACAGCACAGGTGATGGTAATCATACAGTAAGAGGGAAGAGCAGGAGCAGAGCATTGTGTCCTCCTGGAGAGGGTCATGTTGGGAGGTATGACATAGGTATGAGCACTTGGTCAGTATTAGGGTACAGTACAGGTGATGGCAATCATACAGTAAGAGGGAAGAGCAGGAGCAGAGCATTGTGTTCTCCTGGAGAGGGTCATGTTGGGAGGTATGACATAGGTATGAGCACTGGGTCAGTATTAGGGTACAGCACAGTTGATGGTAATCATACAGTAAGAGGGAAGAGCAGTAGCAGAGCATTGTGTCCTCCTGGAGAGGATCATGTTGGGAGGAATGACATAGGTATGAGCACTGGGTCAGTATTAGGGTACAGCACAGGTGATGGTAATCATACAGTAAGAGGGAAGAGCAGGAGCAGAGCATTGTGTCCTCCTGGAGAGGTCATGTTGGGAGGTATGACATAGGTATGAGCACTGGGTCAGTATTAGGGTACAGCACAGGTGATGGTAATTATACAGGAAGAGGGAAGAGCAGGAGCAGAGCATTGTGTCCTCCTGGAGAGGGTCATGTTGGGGGGAATGACATAGGTATGAGCACTGGGTCAGTATTAGGGTACAGCACAGGTGATGGTAATCATACAGTAAGAGGGAAGAGCAGGAGCAGAGCATTGTGTCCTCCTGGAGAGGTCATGTTGGGAGGTATGACATAGGTATGAGCACTGGGTCAGTATTAGGGTACAGCACAGGTGATGGTAATCATACAGTAAGAGGGAAGAGCAGGAGCAGAGCATTGTGTCCTCCTGGAGAGGTCATGTTGGGAGGTATGACATAGGTATGAGCACTGGGTCAGTATTAGGGTACAGCACAGGTGATGGTAATCATACAGTAAGAGGGAAGAGCAGGAGCAGAGCATTGTGTCCTCCTGGAGAGGGTCATGTTGGGAGGTATGACATAGGTATGAGCACTTGGTCAGTATTAGGGTACAGTACAGGTGATGGCAATCATACAGTAAGAGGGAAGAGCAGGAGCAGAGCATTGTGTTCTCCTGGAGAGGGTCATGTTGGGAGGTATGACATAGGTATGAGCACTGGGTCAGTATTAGGGTACAGCACAGTTGATGGTAATCATACAGTAAGAGGGAAGAGCAGTAGCAGAGCATTGTGTCCTCCTGGAGAGGATCATGTTGGGAGGAATGACATAGGTATGAGCACTGGGTCAGTATTAGGGTACAGCACAGGTGATGGTAATCATACAGTAAGAGGGAAGAGCAGGAGCAGAGCATTGTGTCCTCCTGGAGAGGTCATGTTGGGAGGTATGACATAGGTATGAGCACTGGGTCAGTATTAGGGTACAGCACAGGTGATGGTAATCATACAGTAAGAGGGAAGAGCAGGAGCAGAGCATTGTGTTCTCCTGGAGAGGGTCATGTTGGGAGGAATGACATAGGTATGAGCACTTGGTCAGTATTAGGGTACAGCACAGTTGATGGTAATCATACAGTAAGAGGGAAGAGCAGGAGCAGAGCATTGTGTCCTCCTGGAGAGGGTCATGTTGGGAGGAATGACATAGGTATGAGCACTGGGTCAGTATTAGGGTACAGCACAGGTGATGGTAATCATACAGTAAGAGGGAAGAGCAGGAGCAGAGCATTGTGTCCTCCTGGAGAGGGTCATGTTGGGTGGTATGACATAGGTATGAGCATTGGGTCAGTATTAGGGTACAGCACAGGTGATGGTAATCATACAGTAAGAGGGAAGAGCAGGAGCAGAGCATTGTGTCCCTCCTGGAGAGGTCATGTTTGGGGGTATGACATAGGTATGAGCACTGGGTCAGTATTAGGGTACAGCACAGGTGATGGTAATCATACAGTAAGAGGGAAGAGCAGGAGCAGAGCATTGTGTCCTCCTGGAGAGGTCATGTTGGGAGGTATGACGTAGGTATGAGCACTGGGTCAGTATTAGGGTACAGCACAAGTGATGGTAATCATACAGTAAGAGGGAAGAGCAGGAGCAGAGCATTGTGTCCCTCCTGGAGAGGGTCATGTTGGGAGGTATGACATAGGTATGAGCTCTGGGTCAGTATTAGGGTACAGCACAGGTGATGGTAATCATACAGTAAGAGGGAAGTGCAGGAGTAGAGCATTGAGTCCTCCTGGAGAGATCATGTTGGGAGGTATGACATAGGTATGAGCACTGGGTCAGTATTAGGGTACAGCACAGGTTATGGTAATCATACAGTAAGAGGAAAGTGCAGGAGCAGAGCATTGTGTCCCTCCTGGAGAGGGTCATGTTGGGAGGTATGACATAGGTATGAGCACTGGGTCAGTATTGGGGTACAGCACAGGTGATGGTAATCATACAGTAAGAGGGAAGAGCAGGAGCAGAGCATTGTGTCCTCCTGGAGAGGATCATGTTGGGAGATATGACATAGGTATGAGCACTGGGTCAGCATTAGGGTACAGCACAGGTGATGGTAATCATACAGTGAGAGGGAAGAACAGGAGAAGAGCATTGTGTCCTCCTGGAGAGGTCATGTTGGGAGGTATGACATAGGTATGAGCACTGGGTCAGTATTGGGGTACAGCACAGGTGATGGTAATCATACAGTAAGAGGGAAGAGCAGGAGCAGAGCATTGTGTCCTCCTGGAGAGGATCATGTTGGGAGATATGACATAGGTATGAGCACTGGGTCAGTATTAGGGTACAGCACAGGTGATGGTAATTATACAGGAAGAGGGAAGAGCAGGAGCAGAGCATTGTGTCCTCCTGGAGAGGGTCATGTTGGGGGGAATGACATAGGTATGAGCACTGGGTCAGTATTAGGGTACAGCACAGGTGATGGTAATCATACAGTAAGAGGGAAGAGCAGGAGCAGAGCATTGTGTCCTCCTGGAGAGGCCATGTTGGGAGGTATGACATAGGTATGAGCACTGGGTCAGTATTAGGGTACAGCACAGGTGATGGTAATCATACAGTAAGAGGGAAGAGCAGGAGCAGAGCATTGTGTCCTCCTGGAGAGGTCATGTTGGGAGGTATGACATAGGTATGAGCACTGGGTCAGTATTAGGGTACAGCACAGGTGATGGTAATCATACAGTAAGAGGGAAGAGCAGGAGCAGAGCATTGTGTTCTCCTGGAGAGGGTCATGTTGGGAGGAATGACATAGGTATGAGCACTGGGTCAGTATTAGGGTACAGCACAGGTGATGGTAATCATACAGTACGAGGGAAGAGCAGGAGCAGAGCATTGTGTCCTCCTGGAGAGGGTCATGTTGGGAGGTATGACATAGGTATGAGCACTTGGTCAGTATTAGGGTACAGTACAGGTGATGGCAATCATACAGTAAGAGGGAAGAGCAGGAGCAGAGCATTGTGTTCTCCTGGAGAGAGTCATGTTGGGAGGTATGACATAGGTATGAGCACTGGGTCAGTATTAGGGTACAGCACAGTTGATGGTAATCATACAGTAAGAGGGAAGAGCAGTAGCAGAGCATTGTGTCCTCCTGGAGAGGATCATGTTGGGAGGAATGACATAGGTATGAGCACTGGGTCAGTATTAGGGAACAGCACAGGTGATGGTAATCATACAGTAAGAGGGAAGAGCAGGAGCAGAGCATTGTGTCCTCCTGGAGAGGTCATGTTGGGAGGTATGACATAGGTATGAGCACTGGGTCAGTATTAGGGTACAGCACAGGTGATGGTAATCATACAGTAAGAGGGAAGAGCAGGAGCAGAGCATTGTGTTCTCCTGGAGAGGGTCATGTTGGGAGGAATGACATAGGTATGAGCACTTGGTCAGTATTAGGGTACAGCACAGTTGATGGTAATCATACAGTAAGAGGGAAGAGCAGGAGCAGAGCATTGTGTCCTCCTAGAGAGGGTCATGTTGGGAGGTATGACATAGGTATGAGCACTGGGTCAGTATTAGGGTACAGCACAGGTGATGGTAATCATACAGTAAGAGGGAAGAGCAGGAGCAGAGCATTGTGTCCTCCTGGAGAGGGTCATGTTGGGTGGTATGACATAGGTATGAGCATTGGGTCAGTATTAGGGTACAGCACAGGTGATGGTAATCATACAGTAAGAGGGAAGAGCAGGAGCAGAGCATTGTGTCCTCCTGGAGAGGATCATGTTGGGAGGTATGACATAGGTATGAGCACTGGGTCAGTATTAGGGTACAGCACAGGTGATGGTAATCATACAGTAAGAGGGAAGAGCAGGAGCAGAGCATTGTGTCCTCCTGGAGAGGATCATGTTGGGAGGTATGACATAGGTATGAGCACTGGGTCAGTATTAGGGTACAGCACAGGTGATGGTAATCATACAGTAAGAGGGAAGAGCAGGAGCAGAGCATTGTGTCCTCCTGCAGAGGGTCATGTTGGGAGGTATGACATAGGTATGAGCACTGGGTCAGTATTAGGCTACAGCACAGGTGATGGTAATCATACAGTAAGAGGGAAGTGCAGGAGCAGAGCATTGTGTCCTCCTGGAGAGTGTCATGTTGGGAGGTATGACATAGGTATGAGCACTGGGTCAGTATTAGGGTACAGCACAGGTGATGGTAATCATACAGTAAGAGGGAAGAGCAGGAGCAGAGCATTGTGTCCTCCTGCAGAGGGTCATGTTGGGAGGTATGACATAGGTATGAGCACTGGGTCAGTATTAGGCTACAGCACAGGTGATGGTAATCATACAGTAAGAGGGAAGTGCAGGAGCAGAGCATTGTGTCCTCCTGGAGAGTGTCATGTTGGGAGGTATGACATAGGTATGAGCACTGGGTCAGTATTAGGGTACAGCACAGGTGATGGTAATCATACAGTAAGAGGGAAGAGCAGGAGCAGAGCATTGTGTCCTCCTGGAGAGGTCATGTTGGGAGGTATGACATAGGTATGAGCACTGCGTCAGTATTAGGGTACAGCACAGGTGATGGTAATCATACAGTAAGAGGGAAGAGCAGGAGCAGAGCATTGTGTCCTCCTGGAGAGGTCATGTTGGGAGGTATGACATAGGTATGAGCACTGGGTCAGTAATAGGGTACAGCACACGTGATGGTAATCATACAGTAAGAGGGAAGAGCAGGAGCAGAGCATTGTTTCCTCCTGGAGAGGTCATGTTGGAAAGTATGACATAGGTATGAGCACTGGGTCAGTAATAGGGTACAGCACAGGTGATGGTAATCATACAGTAAGAGGGAAGAGCAGGAGCAGAGCATTGTGTCCTCCTGGAGAGGGTCATGTTGGGTGGTATGACATAGGTATGAGCACTGGGTCAGTATTAGGGTACAGCACAGGTGATGGAAATCATACAGTAAGAGGGAAGAGCAGGAGCAGAGCATTGTTTCCTCCTGGAGAGGTCATGTTGGAAAGTATGACATAGGTATGAGCACTGGGTCATTATTAGGGTACAGCACAGGTGATGGTAATTATACAGTAAGAGGGAAGAGCAGGAGCAGAGCATTGTGTCCTCCTGGAGAGGTCATGTTGGGAGGTATGACATAGGTATGAGCACTGGGTCAGTATTAAGGTACAGCACAGGTGATGGTAATCATACAGTAAGAGGGAAGAGCAGGAGCAGAGCATTGTGTCCTCCTGGAGAGGTCATGTTGGGAGGTATGACATAGGTATGAGCACTGGGTCAGTATTAGGGTACAGCACAGGTGATGGTAATCATACAGTAAGAGGGAAGTGCAGGAGCAGAGCATTGTGTCCTCCTGGAGAGGTCATGTTGGGAGGTATGACATAGGTATGAGCACTGGGTCAGTATTAGAGTACAGCACAGGTGATGGTAATCATACAGTAAGAGGGAAGAGCAGGAGCAGAGCATTGTGTCCTCCTGGAGAGGTCATGTTGGGAGGTATGACATAGGTATGAGCACTGGGTCAGTATTAGGGTACAGCACAGGTGACGGTAATCATACAGTAAGAGGGAAGAGCAGGAGCAGAGCATTGTTTCCTCCTGGAGAGGTCATGTTGGGAGGTATGACATAGGTATGAGCACTGGGTCAGTATTAGGGTACAGCACAGGTGATGGTAATCATACAGTAAGAGGGAAGAGCAGGAGCAGAGCATTGTGTCCTCCTGGAGAGGTCATGTTGGGAGGTATGACATAGGTATGAGCACTGGGTCAGTATTAAGGTACAGCACAGGTGATGGTAATCATACAGTAAGAGGGAAGAGCAGGAGCAGAGAATTGTGTACTCCTGGAGAGGTCATGTTGGGAGGTATGACATAGGTATGAGCACTGGGTCAGTATTAGGGTATAGCACAGGTGTTGGTAATCATACAGTAAGAGGGAAGAGCAGGAGCAGAGCATTGTGTCCTCCTGGAAAAGTCATGTTGGGAGGTATGACATAGGTATGAGCACTGGGTCAGTATTAGGGTACAGCACAGGTGATGGTAATTATACAGTAAGAGGGAAGAGCAGGAGCAGAGCATTGTGTCCTCCTGGAGAGGGTCATGTTGGGAGGTATGACATAGGTATGAGCACTGGGTCAGTATTAGGGTACAGCACAGGTGATGGTAATCATACAGTAAGAGGGAAGTGCAGGAGCAGAGCATTGTGTCCCTCCTGGAGAGGGTCATGTTGGGAGGTATGACATAGGTATGAGCACTGGGTCAGTATTAGGGTACAGCACAGGTGATGGTAATCATACAGTGAGAGGGAAGAACAGGAGAAGAGCATTGTGTCCTCCTGGAGAGGTCATGTTGGGAGGTATGACATAGGTATGAGCACTGGGTCAGAATTGGGGTACAGCACAGGTGATGGTAATCATACAGTAAGAGGGAAGAGCAGGAGCAGGGCATTGTGTCCACCTGGAGAGGATCATGTTGGGAGGTATGACATAGGTATGAGCACTGGGTCAGTATTAGGGTACAGCACAGGTGATGGTAATTATACAGGAAGAGGGAAGAGCAGGAGCAGAGCATTGTGTCCTCCTGGAGAGGGTCATGTTGGGAGGAATGACATAGGTATGAGCACTGGGTCAGTATTAGGGTACAGCACAGGTGATGGTAATCATACAGTAAGAGGGAAGAGCAGGAGCAGAGCATTGTGTCCTCCTGGAGAGGGTCATGTTGGGAGGAATGACATAGGTATGAGCACTGGGTCAGTATTAGGGTACAGCACAGGTGATGGTAATCATACAGTAAGAGGGAAGAGCAGGAGCAGAGCATTGTGTTCTCCTGAAGAGGGTCATGTTGGGAGGTATGACATAGGTATGAGCACTGGGTCAGTATTAGGGTACAGCACAGGTGATGGTAATCATACAGTAAGAGGGAAGAGCAGGAGCAGAGCATTGTGTCCTCCTGGAGAGGGTCATATTGGGAGGAATGACATAGGTATGAGCACTGGGTCAGTATTAGGGTACAGCACAGGTGATGGTAATTATACAGTAAGAGGGAAGAGCAGGAGCAGAGCATTGTGTCCTCCTGGAGAGGTCATGTTGGGAGGTATGACATAGGTATGAGCACTGGGTCAGTATTAGGGTACAGCACAGGTGATGGTAATCATACAGTAAGAGGGAAGAGCAGGAGCAGAGCATTGTTTCCTCCTGGAGAGGTCATGTTGGAAAGTATGACATAGGTATGAGCACTGGGTCAGTATTAGGGTACAGCACAGGTGATGGTAATCATACATTAAGAGGGAAGAGCAGGAGCAGAGCATTGTGTCCTCCTGGAGAGGGTCATGTTGGGTGGTATGACATAGGTATGAGCACTGGGTCAGTATTAGGGTACAGCACAGGTTATGGTAATCATACAGTAAGAGGGAAGAGCAGGAGCAGAGCATTGTTTCCTCCTGGAGAGGTCATGTTGGAAAGTATGACATAGGTATGAGCACTGGGTCAGTATTAGGGTACAGCACAGGTGATGGTAATTATACAGTAAGAGGATAGAGCAGGAGATGAGCATTGTGTCCTCCTGGAGAGGTCATGTTGGGAGGAATGACATAGGTAAGAGCACTGGGTCAGTATTAGGGTACAGCACAGGTGATGGTAATCATACAGTAAGAGGGAAGAGCAGGAGCAGAGCATTGTGTCCTCCTGGAGAGGGTCATGTTGGGTGGTATGACATAGGTATGAGCACTGGGTCAGTATTAGGGTACAGCACAGGTTATGGTAATCATACAGTAAGAGGGAAGAGCAGGAGCAGAGCATTGTGTCCTCCTGGAGAGGGTCATGTTGGGTGGTATGACATAGGTATGAGCACTGGGTCAGTATTAGGGTACAGCACAGGTGATGGTAATTATACAGTAAGAGGGAAGAGCAGGAGCAGAGCATTGTGTCATCCTGGATAGGTCATGTTGGGAGGTATGACATAGGTATGAGCACTGGGTCAGTATTAAGGTACAGCACAGGTGATGGTAATCATACAGTAAGAGGGAAGAGCAGGAGCAGAGCATTGTGTCCTCCTGGAGAGGGTCATGTTGGGATGTGTGACATAGGTATGAGCACTGGGTCAGTATTAGGGTACAGCACAGGTTATGGTAATCATACAGTAAGAGGGAAGAGCAGGAGCAGAGCATTGTTTCCTCCTGGAGAGGTCATGTTGGAAAGTATGACATAGGTATGAGCACTGGGTCAGTATTAGGGTACAGCACAGGTGATGGTAATTATACAGTAAGAGGGAAGAGCAGGAGCAGAGCATTGTGTCATCCTGGATAGGTCATGTTGGGAGGTATGACATAGGTATGAGCACTGGGTCAGTATTAAGGTACAGCACAGGTGATGGTAATCATACAGTAAGAGGGAAGAGCAGGATTAGAGCATTGTGTCCTCCTGGAGAGGTCATGTTGGGAGGTATGACATAGGTATGAGCACTGGGTCAGTATTAGGGTACAGCACAGGTGATGGTAATCATACAGTAAGAGGGAAGAGCAGGAGCAGAGCATTGTGTCCTCCTGGAGAGGTCATGTTGGGAGGTATGACATAGGTATGAGCACTGGGTCAGTATTAGGGTACAGCACAGGTGATGGTAATCATACAGTGTGGCCGGAGAGCCCCAGCCACGAGGCAAATGGCCGCCCTGGCACTGAAGGGGTTAATCCCTAGTGCCCGGCGCCATTTGCAGAGACAAAGGGGCGCTTGGCGCCAAATTTGAATTATGTTGGGCGCTAGGCGCCGTGATGTGTAAATGTATAAAAATGTATTTTTTTTAATATGTGCCGTGGTCCCGGACCCCTCCGGAGACCACGGCAGGGAGGACAGCCCCCGGCGCGCTCAGCAGAGTGTGCGCGCCGAGGGAGAGGAGGCAGCCGCTGACCGCCGGAGTCCGGGAGCTCCGCTCCCGGCAGCGGTCAGTGTAGCCCCGGGCGCACTGGAGTGTGCGCGCCGGGGAGAAGGGTGAGCGCTGCGGCTGGGAGCTCGGCTCCCGCTGCAGTGCTCTCTGTGAGAGCCGCCGCTGGGGGCCGGGAGCTCTGCTCCCAGCGCCTCAGCCCAGCACGGGTGGCCAGCCGCAGCAGCCGGGACGGACGTCCCGGGCTGCTAGTCGGCGAGGGGGGTGCGCTGCAGCCCGGCTCCCCGCCGGACGCTGCAGCGAGGCCACAAGACAGGCGCCGCTCAGGGGGGACCGGGCTAGCCGGCTCCCTAGCGGCGTGGGCACATTAGGCGGGCCAGCAGGATGGTGAGCGCTGGGGTCCGGGAGCTACGCTCCCGGCGCCTCAGCGCTGAAACAAGCCAGGGTCACGGCGGCCGGGACAAGTGTCCCGGTCCGCCGGACTTCGGTACAGGGGGGTGCGCCGCTGCGTGCGGCGAGGCCACTGATTAGTGCCACCCTGGGGGGACAGGGAGAGCCAGCTCCCTGGAACCCCAGAGGCAGAAAAGCAGGCTGGAGGATGGGGGAAGCCAGCCCCATACCTCCAGCACACAGAGAGCCCTCGCAGCCAGGCTGCAGGGCTAGGGAAGGCACTGCAGTGCCTGAGTATGTAGAGTCTGTGCAGGGCACAGGCTCAGAGTATATTTAAAAGGGGGAAATGTACAGTGTGATTTTAAAATGTAATGTATTTAAAGATAAAATGCACTTACTTGATTGTGTGTCCCAGGAGGGTGGAATCCATAGCTGTGCAGGCTGATGGATTCTCCCAGACCTTTTCCCTAAAAACGGAATGCTTTCCCATCCAGCCTCACAGTTCCAATGGGGACAGGGAGAAAAAGAATCAGCTTAGCTATAAGACAAGCTGAGTGGTTTCTTGGAGCTCCATGGAGATCAGCCGTAGTGGACCAGAGACCTGGACCGGGGAGCCAGGCTGCCCAGCTCTGGAGCCCAAATCCAGGCTGCAGGCAGTGAGAAGGGGTCCCGGGCAGGTTTCTGGAAGTCAGTTTAGGAGGGAAAACCTCCCCCCAGCCAGACTGAACGGCACCGTGGGAGTAGCCTGCTCTCCCAGATGGGAGAGACAAAGGAGACCGACCACTCCCCACTGTCCATTGGGGACAATGTTGTGTGTGCATGAGACCAGAGCATGCACAGCTCATGGGTAAACATTGATTGGTTGTACACCACAGGGCGGGCTTACCCCCTGTGGTAAGGGGTCTTGGAGAGGGATAAAAGGAGGGCAGTTGGCCCATAGGAGTGTGTATTGTAACATCTTCTTCTGCTGAAACATCTTAATTGTATGCTGTTGCCCCTAGCAATAGGGAGGAGCCTTTTTCAAGGTTTTTGAGCAATAAAACACCTTTGCCTCAAGAAGACTGCTTCATCTTGTGACCAACAGGGTTAGGCCAAACCTAGCCCCGTTCTCCGGCTGTCCAGGGAAGCACCTGACGTCTCCAAGCTCCGCCTTCCGCCAGCTACCGGTAGAGGCCTAGCAAGTGGCTAGTGGGGATTCGTCGACACCACACAGGTGTGGTAAAGCAGTGCGTCGGCACATACAGAGCAGAACCGTGGTTCCAAACGCCACGGCAGGTTAGGAGTTTGGTGGTGGCAGCGAGAACCCGCCCACAGCGCAGTGGGTGGAGTCAGTAACAGGCGGTTACTGACGGTAAGCAGGGAATCCCCTATGTGGTCAGGCCTCGTGCGGCTTGACCTTCCATTCTGTGCGCAGTCAACGGGACGCGGAAGCTGCGAGTGCTTCCGTACGGTATCGTCCTGTCACAGAAATTGGTGGCAGCGGTGGGATATTCCCAGGCGGCTTTTCATCACCCGATTGGAGAAGCCGAGTTACTCAGGAGAGGAGTAACTGCAGCGCAGGAGGACGCACAAGATGGCGGAATTCGGCGGAATGTCCAAGGAGGATCTGGAGATCGTATGCCAGGGGAAGGGTGTGGATATCCCTTTCAACGCGTCCAGGAGCGTCATGCAGGCGGCGCCCAGGAGCGTGGAGGAGTCTCATCGGACGGAGGTGGAAAGCACTGACGGCGTCAGCATCGCAGAGGACGGCCCAACAGTGGACCGTCGTAAGGAACCGGTGAGAACCACAAGCCCCGCCCTTTCTCACAGCAGCAATGTTTCCCAGCAATCCCTAGCAGGGCCAGGATCCCAACGTCCCAGGGGGGGCGGCCCGGATACCCTAGCAGATCGGCTAGCGGAATTGGGGGAAAGGGCAACGGAGCAAGAACGCATGCTTGTCATTCGGATGTGGCATGCAGAGCGGGCACCACAGGCCGTGGTACCCCGGGAGCCGTTGTCAGCTGTTGTACACAGATCAGGACGTATTCAGTTTGCCAAGTTTGCAGACAGTGATGGGGACATTGATGGACATTTACAAGTTTTTGAAAGGACTTGTAAACTACATGATCTACCCAAGTCAGAGTGGGTGAGACACCTTGTGCCCACTCTGCATGGAGAGGCCTTGGAGGCCTATCGAGGAGTGGCGACGGAGGACTGTGGGAACTACGACGAAGTCGCAAAGGCCCTCCTCCAGCGATTCTTCATCACTCCAGAGTCTTACAGGAAGAAATTCAGAGACTTGCCTAAGAATCCTAGCAGCACCCATGAGCAGTTCGCCACCCAGCTGCGGCAGTACGTGGTGAAGTGGGTGAAGGATTCGGAAGCCACTACATGGGACGCACTGATCGACCTGATCTGCAGGGAGCAGTTCTACCGCCGGTGCGCCCAAGAAGTGAAGGAGTGGGTGCTAGATCGGGAGCCACCCAGCTTAAAGATGGCTGCCCAATTAGCAGACAAGTATGTGGCAATTCGGCCACGGGGGCAGAAGCGCCCCGCCAGCAGCCAGCTCCAACAGACTGTACCACCAAGGGGACCCCCCTCTTCAGCTCATCAACCCCAAAGACAAGCATCTTCCAACCCGGGTGCTCTTGGCCAGCAACCGCACCGCAGCGTCCCTGCAACTGATCAGAGATCATCGGTGCCACGACTGGAGAAGAAGTGCTACGGCTGTGGGAAAATCGGACATCTGAGGATGAACTGTCCTGCATCCCAAGCACCCCAGACTCGTGCCCCAAATCCGAGTGCTGGAGCCCGGATCGCTTGTTTGTCGAGAGGAGATGAGCCTACAGAGACTGTTCCCCCTCCAGTCAGTCCGATGGAGTGTGGCGAGAGACAGGTGCACTCTGCGGAGAGAGTCACCTGCATGGCCAAACAGCCCCTACACAACATGTGGAGGCACCTGCAGCCGGTCCACGTGGGACCCCTGCAGGGGGAAGGCCTAAGAGACTCTGGGGCCTCAATCACTGTGGTGAGCCCCCACCTTATAGATCCTGCTGCAGTATTGCAGGGTCGCACTGCCACGATCACCCTGGCAGAAGGAACAGAAAAAGCGGTTCCCATGGCAAGAGTCTACCTGGACTGGGGAGCTGGACCAGAGTTGCGAGAAGTTGCCGTCATGGATGGTCTCCCAACTGATGTGGTCCTAGGAAATGATCTGGGTGGTGGGATCGTCACTACGTTTGTTGGCGCCATTCCCCGGAGTCAAGTTCCAAACCCACCGTTGACATCAGCTACTCCAGCACAGCCCAGCCCAGAGGAAAAGACTACAGCTGCTAGACAACTGCCAGCACAGCCAACCACAGCATCAACCAGCCCAGAGGAAAAGATTACAGCGGCTAGATCAGTACATCGACCCCGCATGCCTTTTGCCTCTGGTATGCCTACGTCCCCTAGCAACGCAGAGGATGTCGGTTCCAGCTCGTGTGATCCTGTGGGGGTGCCCAATGATGCTCCTGACCCAAGTGGTTTGCCAACTCCGGCGGTGAGTATGAGAAACCACACTGATTTTTCCATGACTGACCCCTACCAGACTGACCCTAGTAGTCCCCACCTAGATCCCCCTGTAGAGCGTCCCAATTTAGGAGAGATTGAGGGCCACAGGCAGGAGCTTAGGGAGGCTCAACTCTCTGACCCGTCCCCGAAAGGCATGAGGCGCCACTCTGGCAGCGGCCTTGACAGGGTTGGGGCGGGAAGTTTGACCTGGCGGGAAGGGTTAAGGTACAGGGTAGCCAGGAAAGTGGGAGGGGATAGACCAGATAGGGAATGTGTCCAACTGGTCCCCTCAGGGAACGTTCCTGCGCAACCGGTGTCGGTTGCCAGCGAAACCCCTTTGGACAGTAACCCGGAGACAAACCGTACCCTGAAGTGCCTGACACAGAGCTTACCCTGGTCTGGAATGTCGGATGACGCCCAGACCAACTGTAAGGCTGGTGCCATGAGTTGGCAGCCAGGGCACTCCAGCGGTTGTGTTGTCTCTGGGCCTCTGCCCATAGGAGAACCCTTGCAGCAAGTTGCTGTGGACATAGCAGGTCCCTTGCCTGTGCACAGTAGATCGGGGAAGACACGCAGCCTCCCTGTAGTGGATGCCACACAGGATCCAGAGGCTGGTGGTCTGGCCGCCATCACTGTGGCACAGGTAGTGGACGAGGAGGGAAGAGTAGGCCTAGGTGACAGGGTAGGTTTCCCGAGTCATAGGTCGACAGAAGAGGATTGGAGGGCAGGTCTGACAGTTAGGGCAGACAGTTGCCAGATAGGTATGACGGAGGTGCAGTGCCTGGGGCACCATGTGGGAGGAGACAGGGGTAGGCCCAACCCAGAGGGGGTGGAGGCAACCAGAGGCTGTCCCCGACCCCCATCACCCAGACCGGTACTGACCTTAGAACCTGTAAGGCCCTACGGACATGTTGTCATTGACTTTAGTCCTGTAGTGAACCCCTTGACAGAGATGGCTAGGAAGGGCATTCCCAAGTCAGTGGACTTTGCACCCGCTTGCGAGTTGGCATTCCAGTCATTGAAGGAGGCTCGGGTACCCGCTCCCGTGCTGATGGCGCACATTCTTGACCAGGACTGTGTGTTACGAACTATTGCGCCACTGCACGGACTGGGAGCTGTACCGAGCCAGAAAGAGCCATATGGGCAGGAGCACCCTGTGGCCTGTTTGAGCAGAAAACTGCTATTGTGGGAGGTGGGGTATGCCACAGTTGGGACACCGTGGGTGGCACTTGTTTGTAACCGGCCCCCCACCGTGGTGACTTACCACCTACCTGTTAGGTGGCTGCAACCTACCTTGGGGAAATTGGACAGACTTTTGTGGTGGAGCCTTGAACTTGGACTTCAGGTGGACTATTTGAACATTGTGCACCCACGAAGAGAGGCCCACTGCACTATGGATGAACTGTCTAGGCCGGAGCCTACACCCCCCAGGTAGCGTCCCCTTCACCCCAACGGACTGCGGGACCAGGACCCAAATCGTTGGGACATGGGTCCCTGGTTGACCCGCTTGAATGGGGGGGGAGGAGTGTGGCCGGAGAGCCCCAGCCACGAGGCAAATGGCCGCCCTGGCACTGAAGGGGTTAATCCCTAGTGCCCGGCGCCATTTGCAGAGACAAAGGGGCGCTTGGCGCCAAATTTGAATTATGTTGGGCGCTAGGCGCCGTGATGTGTAAATGTATAAAAATGTATTTTTTTTAATATGTGCCGTGGTCCCGGACCCCTCCGGAGACCACGGCAGGGAGGACAGCCCCCGGCGCGCTCAGCAGAGTGTGCGCGCCGAGGGAGAGGAGGCAGCCGCTGACCGCCGGAGTCCGGGAGCTCCGCTCCCGGCAGCGGTCAGTGTAGCCCCGGGCGCACTGGAGTGTGCGCGCCGGGGAGAAGGGTGAGCGCTGCGGCTGGGAGCTCGGCTCCCGCTGCAGTGCTCTCTGTGAGAGCCGCCGCTGGGGGCCGGGAGCTCTGCTCCCAGCGCCTCAGCCCAGCACGGGTGGCCAGCCGCAGCAGCCGGGACGGACGTCCCGGGCTGCTAGTCGGCGAGGGGGGTGCGCTGCAGCCCGGCTCCCCGCCGGACGCTGCAGCGAGGCCACAAGACAGGCGCCGCTCAGGGGGGACCGGGCTAGCCGGCTCCCTAGCGGCGTGGGCACATTAGGCGGGCCAGCAGGATGGTGAGCGCTGGGGTCCGGGAGCTACGCTCCCGGCGCCTCAGCGCTGAAACAAGCCAGGGTCACGGCGGCCGGGACAAGTGTCCCGGTCCGCCGGACTTCGGTACAGGGGGGTGCGCCGCTGCGTGCGGCGAGGCCACTGATTAGTGCCACCCTGGGGGGACAGGGAGAGCCAGCTCCCTGGAACCCCAGAGGCAGAAAAGCAGGCTGGAGGATGGGGGAAGCCAGCCCCATACCTCCAGCACACAGAGAGCCCTCGCAGCCAGGCTGCAGGGCTAGGGAAGGCACTGCAGTGCCTGAGTATGTAGAGTCTGTGCAGGGCACAGGCTCAGAGTATATTTAAAAGGGGGAAATGTACAGTGTGATTTTAAAATGTAATGTATTTAAAGATAAAATGCACTTACTTGATTGTGTGTCCCAGGAGGGGGGAATCCATAGCTGTGCAGGCTGATGGATTCTCCCAGACCTTTTCCCTAAAAACGGAATGCTTTCCCATCCAGCCTCACAGTTCCAATGGGGACAGGGAGAAAAAGAATCAGCTTAGCTATAAGACAAGCTGAGTGGTTTCTTGGAGCTCCATGGAGATCAGCCGTAGTGGACCAGAGACCTGGACCGGGGAGCCAGGCTGCCCAGCTCTGGAGCCCAAATCCAGGCTGCAGGCAGTGAGAAGGGGTCCCGGGCAGGTTTCTGGAAGTCAGTTTAGGAGGGAAAACCTCCCCCCAGCCAGACTGAACGGCACCGTGGGAGTAGCCTGCTCTCCCAGATGGGAGAGACAAAGGAGACCGACCACTCCCCACTGTCCATTGGGGACAATGTTGTGTGTGCATGAGACCAGAGCATGCACAGCTCATGGGTAAACATTGATTGGTTGTACACCACAGGGCGGGCTTACCCCCTGTGGTAAGGGGTCTTGGAGAGGGATAAAAGGAGGGCAGTTGGCCCATAGGAGTGTGTATTGTAACATCTTCTTCTGCTGAAACATCTTAATTGTATGCTGTTGCCCCTAGCAATAGGGAGGAGCCTTTTTCAAGGTTTTTGAGCAATAAAACACCTTTGCCTCAAGAAGACTGCTTCATCTTGTGACCAACAGGGTTAGGCCAAACCTAGCCCCGTTCTCCGGCTGTCCAGGGAAGCACCTGACGTCTCCAAGCTCCGCCTTCCGCCAGCTACCGGTAGAGGCCTAGCAAGTGGCTAGTGGGGATTCGTCGACACCACACAGGTGTGGTAAAGCAGTGCGTCGGCACATACAGAGCAGAACCGTGGTTCCAAACGCCACGGCAGGTTAGGAGTTTGGTGGTGGCAGCGAGAACCCGCCCACAGCGCAGTGGGTGGAGTCAGTAACAGGCGGTTACTGACGGTAAGCAGGGAATCCCCTATGTGGTCAGGCCTCGTGCGGCTTGACCTTCCATTCTGTGCGCAGTCAACGGGACGCGGAAGCTGCGAGTGCTTCCGTACGGTATCGTCCTGTCACATACAGTAATAGGGAAGAGCAGGAGCAGAGCATTGTGTCCTCCTGGAGAGGTCATGTTGGGAGGTATGACATAGGTATGAGCACTGGGTCAGTATTAGGGTACAGCACAGGTGATGGTATGTAATTATACAGTAAGAGGGAAGAGCAGGAGCAGAGCATTGTGTCCTCCTGGAGAGGGTCATGTTGGGAGGTATGACATAGGTATGAGCACTGGGTCAGTATTAGGGTACAGCACAGGTGATGGTAATCATACAGTAAGAAGGAAGAGCAGGAGCAGAGCATTGTGTCCTCCTGGAGAGGGTCATGTTGGGAGGTATGACATAGGTGTGAGCACTGGGTCAGTATTAGGGTACAGCACAGGTGATGGTAATCATACAGTAAGAGGTAAGAGCAGGAGCAGAGCATTGTGTCCTCCTGGAGAGGGTCATGTTGGGAGGTATGACATAGGTATGAGCACTGGGTCAGTATTAGGGTACAGCACAGGTGATGGTAATCATACAGTAAGAGGGAAGAGCAGGAGCAGAGCATTGTGTCCCTCCTGGAGAGGTCATGTTGGGGGGTATGACGTAGGTATGAGCACTGGGTCAGTATTAGGGTACAGCACAGGTTATGGTAATCATACAGTAAGAGGGAAGAGCAGGAGCAGAGCATTGTGTCCTCCTGGAGAGGGTCATGTTGGGAGGTATGACATAGGTATGAGCACTGGGTCAGTATTAGGGTACAGCACAGGTGATGGTAATCATACAGTAAGAGGGAAGAGCAGGAGCAGAGCATTGTGTCCTCCTGGAGAGGTCATGTTGGGAGGTATGACATAGGTATGAGCACTGGGTCAGTATTAGGGTACAGCACAGGTGATGGTAATCATACAGTAATAGGGAAGAGCAGGAGCAGAGCATTGTGTCCTCCTGGAGAGGTCATGTTGGGAGGTATGACATAGGTATGAGCACTGGGTCAGTATTAGGGTACAGCACAGGTGATGGTAATCATACAGTAAGAAGGAAGAGCAGGAGCAGAGCATTGTGTCCTCCTGGAGAGGGTCATGTTGGGAGGTATGACATAGGTATGAGCACTGGGTCAGTATTAGGGTACAGCACAGGTGATGGTAATTATACAGTAAGAGGGAAGTGCAGGAGCAGAGCATTGTATATTCCTGGAGAGGGTCATGTTGGGAGGTATGACATAGGTATGAGCACTGGGTCAGTATTAGGGTACAGCACAGGTGATGGTAATCATACAGTGAGAGGGAAGAACAGGAGAAGAGCATTGTGTCCTCCTGGAGAGGTCATGTTGGGAGGTATGACATAGGTATGAGCACTGGGTCAGAATTGGGGTACAGCACAGGTGATGGTAATCATACAGTAAGAGGGAAGAGCAGGAGCAGGGCATTGTGTCCACCTGGAGAGGATCATGTTGGGAGGTATGACATAGGTATGAGCACTGGGTCAGTATTAGGGTACAGCACAGGTGATGGTAATTATACAGGAAGAGGGAAGAGCAGGAGCAGAGCATTGTGTCCTCCTGGAGAGGGTCATGTTGGGAGGAATGACATAGGTATGAGCACTGGGTCAGTATTAGGGTACAGCACAGGTGATGGTAATCATACAGTAAGAGGGAAGAGCAGGAGCAGAGCATTGTGTCCTCCTGGAGAGGGTCATGTTGGGAGGAATGACATAGGTATGAGCACTGGGTCAGTATTAGGGTACAGCACAGGTGATGGTAATCATACAGTAAGAGGGAAGAGCAGGAGCAGAGCATTGTGTTCTCCTGAAGAGGGTCATGTTGGGAGGTATGACATAGGTATGAGCACTGGGTCAGTATTAGGGTACAGCACAGGTGATGGTAATCATACAGTAAGAGGGAAGAGCAGGAGCAGAGCATTGTGTCCTCCTGGAGAGGGTCATATTGGGAGGAATGACATAGGTATGAGCACTGGGTCAGTATTAGGGTACAGCACAGGTGATGGTAATTATACAGTAAGAGGGAAGAGCAGGAGCAGAGCATTGTGTCCTCCTGGAGAGGTCATGTTGGGAGGTATGACATAGGTATGAGCACTGGGTCAGTATTAGGGTACAGCACAGGTGATGGTAATCATACAGTAAGAGGGAAGAGCAGGAGCAGAGCATTGTTTCCTCCTGGAGAGGTCATGTTGGAAAGTATGACATAGGTATGAGCACTGGGTCAGTATTAGGGTACAGCACAGGTGATGGTAATCATACATTAAGAGGGAAGAGCAGGAGCAGAGCATTGTGTCCTCCTGGAGAGGTCATGTTGGGAGGTATGACATAGGTATGAGCACTGGGTCAGTATTAGGGTACAGCACAGGTGATGGTAATCATACAGTAAGAGGGAAGAGCAGGAGCAGAGCATTGTGTCCTCCTGGAGAGGGTCATGTTGGGTGGTATGACATAGGTATGAGCACTGGGTCAGTATTAGGGTACAGCACAGGTTATGGTAATCATACAGTAAGAGGGAAGAGCAGGAGCAGAGCATTGTGTCCTCCTGGAGAGGTCATGTTGGAAAGTATGACATAGGTATGAGCACTGGGTCAGTATTAGGGTACAGCACAGGTGATGGTAATTATACAGTAAGAGGATAGAGCAGGAGATGAGCATTGTGTCCTCCTGGAGAGGTCATGTTGGGAGGAATGACATAGGTATAAGCACTGGGTCAGTATTAGAGTACAGCACAGGTTATGGTAATCATACAGTAAGAGGGAAGAGCAGGAGCAGAGCATTGTGTCCTCCTGGAGAGGGTCATGTTGGGTGGTATGACATAGGTATGAGCACTGGGTCAGTATTAGGGTACAGCACAGGTGATGGTAATTATACAGTAAGAGGGAAGAGCAGGAGCAGAGCATTGTGTCATCCTGGATAGGTCATGTTGGGAGGTATGACATAGGTATGAGCACTGGGTCAGTATTAAGGTACAGCACAGGTGATGGTAATCATACAGTAAGAGGGAAGAGCAGGAGCAGAGCATTGTGTCATCCTGGATAGGTCATGTTGGGAGGTATGACATAGGTATGAGCACTGGGTCAGTATTAAGGTACAGCACAGGTGATGGTAATCATACAGTAAGAGGGAAGAGCAGGAGCAGAGCATTGTGTCATCCTGGATAGGTCATGTTGGGAAGTATGACATAGGTATGAGCACTGGGTCAGTATTAGGGTACAGCACAGGTGATGGTAATCATACAGTAAGAGGGAAGAGCAGGAGCAGAGCATTGTTTCCTCCTGGAGAGGTCATGTTGGAAAGTATGACATAGGTATGAGCACTGGGTCAGTATTAGGGTACAGCACAGGTGATGGTAATTATACAGTAAGAGGGAAGAGCAGGAGCAGAGCATTGTGTCATCCTGGATAGGTCATGTTGGGAGGTATGACATAGGTATGAGCACTGGGTCAGTATTAAGGTACAGCACAGGTGATGGTAATCATACAGTAAGAGGGAAGAGCAGGAGCAGAGCATTGTGTCCTCCTGGAGAGGGTCATGTTGGGATGTGTGACATAGGTATGAGCACTGGGTCAGTATTAGGGTACAGCACAGGTGATGGTAATCATACAGTAAGAGGGAAGAGCAGGAGCAGAGCATTGTGTCCTCCTGGAGAGGTCATGTTGGGAGGTATGACATAGGTATGAGCACTGGGTCAGTATTAGGGTACAGCACAGGTGATGGTAATCATACAGTAATAGGGAAGAGCAGGAGCAGAGCATTGTGTCCTCCTGGAGAGGTCATGTTGGGAGGTATGACATAGGTATGAGCACTGGGTCAGTATTAGGGTACAGCACAGGTGATGGTATGTAATTATACAGTAAGAGGGAAGAGCAGGAGCAGAGCATTGTGTCCTCCTGGAGAGGGTCATGTTGGGAGGTATGACATAGGTATGAGCCCTGAGTCAGTATTGGGGTAGAGCACAGGTGTTGGTAATCATACAGTAAGAGGGAAGAGCAGGAGCAGAGCATTGTGTCCTCCTGGAGAGGTCATGTTGGGAGGTATGACATAGGTATGAGCACTGGGTCAGTATTAGGGTACAGCACAGGTGATGGTAATCATACAGTAAGAGGGAAGTGCAGGAGCAGAGCATTGTGTCCTCCTGGAGAGGTCATGTTGGGAGGTATGACATAGGTATGAGCACTGGGTCAGTATTAGGGTACAGCACAGGTGATGGTAATCATACAGTAAGAAGGAAGAGCAGGAGCAGAGCATTGTGTCCTCCTGGAGAGGGTCATGTTGGGAGGTATGACATAGGTGTGAGCACTGGGTCAGTATTAGGGTACAGCACAGGTGATGGTAATCATACAGTAAGAGGGAAGAGCAGGAGCAGAGCATTGTGTCCTCCTGGAGAGGGTCATGTTGGGAGGTATGACATAGGTATGAGCACTGGGTCAGTATTAGGGTACAGCACAGGTGATGGTAATCATACAGTAAGAGGGAAGAGCAGGAGCAAAGCATTGTGTCCTCCTGGAGAGATCATGTTGGGAGATATGACATAGGTATGAGCACTGGGTCAGTATTAGGGTACAGCACAGGTGATGGTAATCATACAGTAAGAGGTAAGAGCAGGAGCAGAGCATTGTGTCCTCCTGGAGAGGGTCATGTTGGGAGGTATGACATAGGTATGAGCACTGGGTCAGTATTAGGGTACAGCACAGGTGATGGTAATCATACAGTAAGAGGGAAGAGCAGGAGCAGAGCATTGTGTCCCTCCTGGAGAGGTCATGTTGGGGGGTATGACGTAGGTATGAGCACTGGGTCAGTATTAGGGTACAGCACAGGTTATGGTAATCATACAGTAAGAGGGAAGAGCAGGAGCAGAGCATTGTGTCCTCCTGGAGAGGGTCATGTTGGGAGGTATGACATAGGTATGAGCACTGGGTCAGTATTAGGGTACAGCACAGGTGATGGTAATCATACAGTAAGAGGGAAGAGCAGGAGCAGAGCATTGTGTCCTCCTGGAGAGGTCATGTTGGGAGGTATGACATAGGTATGAGCACTGGGTCAGTATTAGGGTACAGCACAGGTGATGGTAATCATACAGTAATAGGGAAGAGCAGGAGCAGAGCATTGTGTCCTCCTGGAGAGGTCATGTTGGGAGGTATGACATAGGTATGAGCACTGGGTCAGTATTAGGGTACAGCACAGGTGATGGTATGTAATTATACAGTAAGAGGGAAGAGCAGGAGCAGAGCATTGTGTCCTCCTGGAGAGGTCATGTTGGGAGGTATGACATAGGTATGAGCACTGGGTCAGTATTAGGGTACAGCACAGGTGATGGTAATCATACAGTAAGAAGGAAGAGCAGGAGCAGAGCATTGTGTCCTCCTGGAGAGGGTCATGTTGGGAGGTATGACATAGGTATGAGCACTGGGTCAGTATTAGGGTACAGCACAGGTGATGGTAATCATACAGTAAGAGGGAAGAGCAGGAGCAGAGCATTGTGTCCCTCCTGGAGAGGGTCATGTTGGGAGGTATGCCCAAACTCTCACAATTAATCCTATTACACGAACACCCCAACCAGGACCCTTAATCCGAACCCTGACCATAATACTCTAACTCTAAAACACAAATCCCTAAAAAGGGCAGACAAGATGGGCCAAACGGTTCTTATCTGCTGTCAAATTCTATGTTTCTATGTCACATACAGTATCTCATATCAGCCCCCTGAGACCCCACTCTCCTGGTCTCTGCCTCCCCTCCCCCCATAGCAGCGTTACCAGCCCCCTGAGACCCCACTCTCCCGGTCTCTGCCTCCCCTTCCCCCATAGCAGCGTTACCAGCCCCCTGAGACCCCACTCTCCCGGTCTCTGCCTCCCACCCCCCATAGCAGTGTTATCAGCCTCTGAGCCCCACTCTCCCGGTCTCTGCCTCCCACCCCCCATAGCAGTGTAATCAGCCTCTGAGCCCCACTCTCCCGGTCTCTGCCTCCCACCCCCCATAGCAGTGTTATCAGCCTCTGAGCCCCCACTCTCCCGGTCTCTGCCTCCCCTCCCCCCATAGCAGCGTTACCAGCCCCCTGAGACCCCACTCTCCCGGTCTCTGCCTCCCCTTCCCCCATAGCAGCGTTACCAGCCCCCTGAGACCCCACTCTCCCGGTCTCTGCCTCCCCTCCCCCCATAGCAGCGTTACCAGCCCCCTGAGACCCCACTCTCCCGGTCTCTGCCTCCCCTTCCCCCATAGCAGCGTTACCAGCCCCCTGAGACCCCACTCTCCCGGTCTCTGCCTCCCACCCCCCATAGCAGTGTTATCAGCCTCTGAGCCCCACTCTCCCGGTCTCTGCCTCCCACCCCCCATAGCAGTGTAATCAGCCTCTGAGCCCCACTCTCCCGGTCTCTGCCTCCCACCCCCCATAGCAGTGTTATCAGCCTCTGAGCCCCCACTCTCCCGGTCTCTGCCTCCCCTCCCCCCATAGCAGCGTTACCAGCCCCCTGAGACTCCACTCTCCTGGTCTCTGCCTCCCCTCCCCCCATAGCAGCGTTACCAGCCCCCTGAGACCCCACTCTCCCGGTCTCTGCCTCCCCTTCCCCCATAGCAGCGTTACCAGCCCCCTGAGACCCCACTCTCCCGGTCTCTGCCTCCCACCCCCCATAGCAATGTTATCAGCCTCTGAGCCCCACTCTCCCGGTCTCTGCCTCCCACCCCCCATAGCAGTGTAATCAGCCTCTGAGCCCCACTCTCCCGGTCTCTGCCTCCCACCCCCCATAGCAGTGTTATCAGCCTCTGAGCCCCCACTCTCCCGGTCTCTGCCTCCCCTCCCCCCATAGCAGCGTTACCAGCCCCCTGAGACTCCACTCTCCTGGTCTCTGCCTCCCCTCCCCCCATAGCAGCGTTACCAGCCCCCTGAGACCCCACTCTCCCGGTCTCTGCCTCCCCTTCCCCCATAGCAGCGTTACCAGCCCCCTGAGACCCCACTCTCCCGGTCTCTGCCTCCCACCCCCCATAGCAATGTTATCAGCCTCTGAGCCCCACTCTCCCGGTCTCTGCCTCCCACCCCCCATAGCAGTGTAATCAGCCTCTGAGCCCCACTCTCCCGGTCTCTGCCTCCCACCCCCCATAGCAGTGTTATCAGCCTCTGAGCCCCCACTCTCCCGGTCTCTGCCTCCCCTCCCCCCATAGCAGCGTTACCAGCCCCCTGAGACCCCACTCTCCCGGTCTCTGCCTCCCCTTCCCCCATAGCAGCGTTACCAGCCCCCTGAGACCCCACTCTCCCGGTCTCTGCCTCCCACCCCCCATAGCAGTGTTATCAGCCTCTGAGACCCCACTCTCCCGGTCTCTGCCTCCCACCCCCCATAGCAGTGTTATCAGCCTCTGAGCCCCACTCTCCTGGTCTCTGCCTCCCCTCCCCCCATAGCAGCGTTACCAGCCCCCTGAGACCCCACTCTCCCGGTCTCTGCCTCCCCTCCCCCCATAGCAGTGTTATCAGCCTCTGAGCCCCACTCTCCCGGTCTCTGCCTCCCCTCCCCCCATAGCAGTGTTATCAGCCTCTGAGCCCCCACTCTCCTGGTGTCTGCCTCCCTCCCCCCATAGCAGCGTTACCAGCCCCCTGAGACCCCACTCTCCCGGTCTCTGCCTCCCCTCCCCCCATAGCAGCGTTACCAGCCCCCTGAGCCACACTCTCCCGGTCTCTGCCTCCCCTCCCCCCATAGCAGCGTTACCAGCCCCCTGAGACCCCACTCTCCTGGTCTCTGCCTCCCCTCCCCCCATAGCAGCGTTATCAGCCTCTGAGCCCCACTCTCCCGGTCTCTGCCTCCCCTCCCCCCATAGCAGCGTTACCAGCCCCCTGAGCCACACTCTCCCGGTCTCTGCCTCCCCTCCCCCCATAGCAGCGTTACCAGCCCCCTGAGCCACACTCTCCCGGTCTCTGCCTCCCCTCCCCCCATAGCAGCGTTACCAGCCCCCTGAGACCCCACTCTCCCGGTCTCTGCCTCCCCCCCATAGCAGTGTTATCAGCCTCTGAGCCCCACTCTCCCGGTCTCTGCCTCCCCTCCCCCCATAGCAGCGTTACCAGCCCCCTGAGACTCCACTCTCCTGGTCTCTGCCTCCCCTCCCCCCATAGCAGCGTTACCAGCCCCCTGAGACCCCACTCTCCTGGTCTCTGCATCCCCTCCCCCCATAGCAGCGTTACCAGCCCCCTGAGACCCCACTCTCCCGTCTCTGCCTCCCCTCCCCCCATAGCAGCGTTACCAGCCCCCTGAGACCCCACTCTCCCGGTCTCTGCCCCCCCCCCCCCCCACCCATAGCAGTGTTATCAGCCTCTGAGCCCCACTCTCCTGGTTTCTGCCTCCCACCCCCAATAGCAGTGTTATCAGCCTCTGAGCCCCACTCTCCTGGTCTCTGCCTCCCCCCCCCCCCCCATAGCAGCGTTACCAGCCTCTGAGCCCCCACTCTCCCGGTCTCTGCCCCCCCCCCCCATAGCAGCGTTACCAGCCCCCTGAGACCCCACTCTCCCGGTCTCTGCCTCCCCTCCCCCCATAGCAGCGTTACCAGCCCCCTGAGACCCCACTCTCCCGGTCTCTGCCCCCCCCCCCCCACTCATAGCAGTGTTATCAGCCTCTGAGCCCCACTCTCCTGGTGTCTGCCTCCCACCCCCCATAGCAGTGTTATCAGCCTCTGAGCCCCACTCTCCCGGTCTCTGCCTCCCCTCCCGCCATGGCAGTGTTATCAGCCTCTGAGCCCCACTCTCCTGGTCTCTGCCTCCCCTCCCCCCATAGCAGCATTACCAGCCCCCTGAGACCCCACTCTCCCGGTCTCTGCCTCCCCTCCCCCCATAGCAGCGTTACCAGCCCCCTGAGACCCCACTCTCCCGGTCTCTGCCCCCCCCCCCCACCCATAGCAGTGTTATCAGCCTCTGAGCCCCACTCTCCTGGTTTCTGCCTCCCACCCCCAATAGCAGTGTTATCAGCCTCTGAGCCCCACTCTCCTGGTCTCTGCCTCCCCCCCCCCCCATAGCAGCGTTACCAGCCCCCTGAGACCCCACTCTCCCGGTCTCTGCCTCCCCTCCCCCCATAGCAGCGTTACCAGCCCCCTGAGACCCCACTCTCCAGGTGTCTGCCTCCCACCCCCCATAGCAGTGTTATCAGCCTCTGAGCCCCACTCTCCCGGTCTCTGCCTCCCCTCCCGCCATGGCAGTGTTATCAGCCTCTGAGCCCCACTCTCCTGGTCTCTGCCTCCCCTCCCCCCATAGCAGCATTACCAGCCCCCTGAGACCCCACTCTCCTGGTCTCTGCCTCCCCCCCCCCCCCATAGCAGCATTTCCAGCCCCCTGAGACCCCACTCTCCCGGTCTCTGCCTCCCCTCCCGCCATGGCAGTGTTATCAGCCTCTGAGCCTCACTCTCCCGGTCTCTGCCTCCCACCCCCCATAGCAGTGTTATCAGCCTCTGAGCCCCACTCTCCCGGTCTCTGCCTCCCCTCCCCCCATAGCAGTGTTATCAGCCTCTGAGCCCCACTCTCCTGGTCTCTGCCTCCCCCCCCCCCCATAGCAGCGTTACCAGCCCCCTGAGACCCCACTCTCCCGGTCTCCCGGTCTCTGCCTCCCCTCCCCCCATAGCAGCGTTACCAGCCCCCTGAGACCCCACTCTCCCGGTCTTTGCCCCCCCCCCCCCCACCCATAGCAGTGTTATCAGCCTCTGAGCCCCACTCTCCTGGTGTCTGCCTCCCACCCCCCATAGCAGTGTTATCAGCCTCTGAGCCCCACTCTCCCGGTCTCTGCCTCCCCTCCCGCCATAGCAGTGTTGTCAGCCTCTGAGCCCCACTCTCCCGGTCTCTGCCTCCCCTCCCCCCCCATAGCAGTGTTATCAGCCTCTGAGCCCCACTCTCCTGGTCTCTGCCTCCCCTCCCCCCATAGCAGCATTACCAGCCCCCTGAGACCAACTCTCCTGGTCTCTGCCTCCCCCCCATAGCAGCGTTTCCAGCCCCCTGAGACCCCACTCTCCTGGTCTCTGCCTCCCCCCCATAGCAGCGTTACCAGCCCCCTGAGACCCCACTCTCCTGGTCTCTGCCTCCCCCATCATCCAGCTTTTAGCTTGTTGCTGGGGCAGGTAGTGAAAGGAAGCACACAGCTGAGCAGGGCAGGAGGGTTAGTGTGGGGTTTCCGGGTTTGTTGATCACTCCTCTCATGTAGGGCTGCAGGTCCCATACCTGCAAGCGCAGTCAGGATTCCCACAGGGTAATCCGGGGTTTAGTTTGAGCTTTGCGTAAGACTCCACCTTGAATCAGGAGTTCCCCCGCAGATTGCAGGAGGGTAGGCAACTCTGCTCTCATTGGGTTCACTATGGTACCGTGGCGGTCACATGACTGACAGTGGCATCCCGACATGGAGGATCTCGATATCAGATGGGGTAAGTATTTTTACCGTCCCGTAAACTATTCGTAACGCTCTAGGGTGGCGGCTAGGGCTAACCCCCGTAGTGGTGAGCCTAACCCCAGTGGCGCCGAGGATGGGACATGTATAAATTACCCGAACCAGCGCTGCTGTGGCTGGCAGCGGCGCCATCTTCCCAGTGATATATTCAGGAAGATGGTGCAGCACATAGAAAGGTGCCAGAGTCTTTTAACAGTTGAACAGTTTGGCCCCGCCCGGGAAGAGACGCGTAGTACCACCTCTCCGGGCTTATCCTGAAGAGAAGACTGGAATAGTAGGTAAATATGTTCTAATCTTTTTATAGTCAAAACTCAGGAGAATACGGAGTATGACAGGTAATACTCTGCCTCCTCTGCCTCTCATGCCTCCTCTGCCTCTCCTGCTTCCCCTGCCTCTCCTGCTTCCCCTGCCTCTCCTGCTTCCCCTGCCTCTCCTTCCTCCCCTGCCTCTCCTGCTTCCCCTGCCTCTCCTGCTTCCCCTGCCTCTCCTGCTTCCCCTGCCTCTCCTTCCTCCCCTGCCTCTCCTTCCTCCCCTGCCTCTCCTGCCTCCCCTGCCTCTTCTGCCTCTCCTTCCTCCCCTGCCTCCCAGACCTCCTCTGCCTCTCCTCGCCTCTCCTCCCCTGCCTCTCCTTCCTCCCCTGCCTCTCCTTCCTCCCCTACCTCTCCTGCCTCCCCTGCCTCCCAGACCTCCTCTGCCTTCCCTGCCTCTTCTGCCGCCCCTGTCTCTTCTGCCTCTCCTTCCTCCCCTGCCTCCCCTTCCTCCCCTGCCTCTCCTTCCTCCCCTACCTCTCCTGCCTCCCCTACCTCCCAGACCTCCTCTGCCTCTCCTGCCTTCCCTGCCTCCCCTGTTTCTTCTGCCTCCCCTGCCTCTTCTGCCGCCCTGTCTCTTCTACCTCTCCTTCCTCCCCTGCCTGCCAGACCTCCTCTGCCTCTCCTCGCCTCTCCTCCCCTGCCTCTCCTTCCTCCCCTGCCTCTCCTTCCTCCCCTACCCCTCCTGCCTCCCCTGCCTCCCAGACATCCTCTGCCTTCCCTGCCTCTGCTGCCTCTCCTGCCTCCCAGACCTCCTCTGCCTCTCCTGCCTTCCCAGCCTCTGCTGACTCTTCTGCCTCTCCTTCCTCTCCTGCCTCCCATATCTCCTCTGCCTCTCCTTCCCCCCCTGCCTCCCCTGTCTTTCCTGCCTCCCCTGTCTTTCCTGCCTCCCCTGCCTCTTCTGCCGCCCCTGTCTCTTCTGCCTCTCCTTCCTCCCCTGCCTCCCAGACCTACTCCCCTGCCTCTTCTTCCTCCCCTGCCTCTCCTGCCTCCCCTGCCTCCCAGACCTCCTCTGGCTCTCCTGCCTTCCCTGCCTCTGCTGCCTCTCCTGCTGCCCCTGTCACTTCTGCCTTTCCTGCCTCCCCTGCCTCCCATATATCCTCTGCCTCTCCTTCCCCCCCCCCGCCTCCCCTGTCTTTCCAACCTCCCCTGCCTCCCCTGTCTTTCCTACCTCCCCTGCCTCTTCTGCCACCCCTGTCTCTTCTGTCTCTCCTTCCTCCCCTGCCTCCCAGACCTCCTCCCCTGCCTCTTCTTCCTCCCCTGCCTCTCCTGCCTCCCAGACCTCCTCTGTCTCTCCTGCCTTCCCTGCCTCTGCTGCCTCTCCTGCCGCCCCTGTCACTTCTGCCTCTCCTTCCTTCCCTGCCTCCCATATCTTCTCTGCCTCTCCCCCCCCCGCCTCCCCTGCCTCTCCTTCCTCCCCTGCCTCTCCTGCCTCCCAGATCTCCCCTGCCTCTCCTTTCCCCCTTCCTCCCCTGCCTCTCCTTCCTCCCCTGCCTCTCCTGTCTCCCAGATCTCCCCTGCCTCTCCTTCCCCCCTTCCTCCCCTGCCTCTCCTGCCTCCCCTGCTTCTCCATTCTCCCCTGCCTCCCCTGCCCTCACATTCTCTGATACCCTGATGTCCTGCATTCACATAGCCCTTAACCAGCTGAAAATCTTGTTGAGCAGCATGGTTCTTGTGGTGCCCCAGCATAGTACAATTGCAGCGTCACTATGATATACATAACAATTGTTTCTAAATGCTCGGTGCCACTATACAAAGATAGTACATTTACCCCACAGTATTTCATTAAGATGGGAATTCTATTTAAGATGGGATGTTGTCCATAGCAACCAATCAAATGCCAGATATTATCTTCTAGAAGGTGCTAGATAAATGAGAAGTAGAATCTATGGGCAACATCCCATCTTAGTAAATGTAACCCTTTATGTACACGAGACATGGCATGACAGTAGGAAGCGCTGTACAGTCAGTATATTATAATGACATCATACATACCCAGGTGGAGAGAGAGTGGCCGAGGTACATGAGGAACTTTGCCGACGTAAAATAGCTGACACAGGACACTACAACAGAAGCAGAGGTCATTGTTACACTGTGGGGAAACAAATCCGCAGGTGACTACTTACAGTACAACAAAATAACCTATCTGCACCGACTGTTCCCAAATGTATATACCCACTACTCTGTATATAGTAATAACTATTACACCGACTGTTCCCAAATGTATATACTCACTACTCTGTATATAGTAATAACTATCTGCACCGACTGTTCCCAAATGTATATACTCACTACTCTGTATGTAGTAATAACTATCTGCACCGACTGTTCCCAAATGTATATACTCACTACTCTGTATATAGTAATAACTATTGCACCGACTGTTCCCAAATGTATATACTCACTACTCTGTATATAGTAATAACTATCTGCACCGACTGTTCCCAAATGTATATACCCACTACTCTGTATATAGTATTAACTATCTGCACCGACTGTTCCCAAATGTATATACTCACTACTCTGTATGTAGTAATAACTATCTGCACCGACTGTTCCCAAATGTATATACTCACTACTCTGTATATAGTAATAACTATTACACCGACTGTTCCCAAATGTATATACTCACTACTCTGTATATAGTAATAACTATCTGCACCGACTGTTCCCAAATGTATATACTCACTACTCTGTATATAGTAATAACTATTGCACCGACTGTTCCCAAATGTATATACTCACTACTCTGTATATAGTAATAACTATCTGCACCGACTGTTCCCAAATGTATATACTCACTACTCTGTATATAGTAATAACTATTACACCGACTGTTCCCAAATGTAAATACTCACTACTCTGTATATAGTAATAACTATCTGCACCGACTGTTCCCAAATGTATATACTCACTACTCTGTATATAGTAATAACTATTACACCGACTGTTCCCAAATGTATATACTCACTACTCTGTATATAGTAATAACTATTACACCGACTGTTCCCAAATGTATATACTCACTACTCTGTATATATAGTAATAACTATTACACCGACTGTTCCCAAATGTATATACTCACTACTCTGTATATAGTAATAACTATCTGCACTGACTGTTCCCAAATGTATATACCCACTACTCTGTATATAGTATTAACTATCTGCACCGACTGTTCCCAAATGTATATACTCACTACTCTGTATATAGTAATAACTATCTGCACCGACTGTTCCCAAATGTATATACTCACTACTCTGTATGTAGTAATAACTATCTGCACCGACTGTTCCCAAATGTATATACTCACTACTCTGTATATAGTAATAACTATCTGCACCGACTGTTCCCAAATGTATATACTCACTACTCTGTATATAGTAATAACTATCTGCACCGACTGTTCCCAAATGTATATACTCACTACTCTGTATATAGTAATAACTATTACACCGACTGTTCCCAAATGTATATACTCACTACTCTGTATATAGTAATAACTATTGCACCGACTGTTCCCAAATGTATATACTCACTACTCTGTATATAGTAATAACTATTACACCGACTGTTCCCAAATGTATATACTCACTACTCTGTATATATAGTAATAACTATTACACCGACTGTTCCCAAATGTATATACTCACTACTCTGTATATAGTAATAACTATTGCACCGACTGTTCCCAAATGTATATACTCACTACTCTGTATATATAGTAATAACTATTACACCGACTGTTCCCAAATGTATATACTCACTACTCTGTATATAGTAATAACTATCTGCACCGACTGTTCCCAAATGTATATACTCACTACTCTGTATATAGTAATAACTATTGCACCGACTGTTCCCAAATGTAAATACTCACTACTCTGTATATAGTAATAACTATCTGCACCGACTGTTCCCAAATGTATATACCCACTACTCTGTATATAGTAATAACTATTACACCGACTGTTCCCAAATGTATATACTCACTACTCTGTATATAGTAATAACTATCTGCACCGACTGTTCCCAAATGTATATACTCACTACTCTGTATATAGTAATAACTATCTGCACCGACTGTTCCCAAATGTATATACTCACTACTCTTATGTAGTAATAACTATCTGCACCGACTGTTCCCAAATGTATATACTCACTACTCTTATGTAGTAATAACTATCTGCACCGACTGTTCCCAAATGTATATACTCACTACTCTGTATGTAGTAATAACTATCTGCACCGACTGTTCCCAAATGTATATACTCACTACTCTGTATGTAGTAATAACTATCTGCACCGACTGTTCCCAAATGTATATACTCACTACTCTTATGTAGTAATAACTATCTGCACCGACTGTTCCCAAATGTATATACTCACTACTCTGTATGTAGTAATAACTATCTGCACCGACTGTTCCCAAATGTATATACTCACTACTCTTATGTAGTAATAACTATCTGCACCGACTGTTCCCAAATGTATATACTCACTACTCTTATGTAGTAATAACTATCTGCACCGACTGTTCCCAAATGTATATACTCACTACTCTGTATGTAGTAATAACTATCTGCACCGACTGTTCCCAAATGTATATACTCACTACTCTGTATGTAGTAATAACTATCTGCACCGACTGTTCCCAAATGTATATACTCACTACTCTTATGTAGTAATAACTATCTGCACCGACTGTTCCCAAATGTATATACTCACTACTCTGTATATAGTAATAACTATTACACCGACTGTTCCCAAATGTATATACCCACTACTCTGTATATAGTAATAACTATTACACCGACTGTTCCCAAATGTATATACTCACTACTCTGTATATAGTAATAACTATCTCCACCGACTGTTCCCAAATGTATATACTCACTACTCTGTATATAGTAATAACTATCTGCACCGACTGTTCCCAAATGTATATACTCACTACTCTTATGTAGTAATAACTATCTGCACCGACTGTTCCCAAATGTATATACTCACTACTCTGTATATAGTAATAACTATTGCACCGACTGTTCCCAAATGTATATACTCACTACTCTGTATATAGTAATAACTATCTGCACCGACTGTTCCCAAATGTATATACTCACTACTCTGTATATAGTAATAACTATTGCACCGACTGTTCCCAAATGTATATACTCACTACTCTGTATATAGTAATAACTATCTCCACCGACTGTTCCCAAATGTATATACTCACTACTCTGTATATAGTAATAACTATCTGCACCGACTGTTCCCAAATGTATATACTCACTACTCTTATGTAGTAATAACTATCTGCACCGACTGTTCCCAAATGTATATACTCACTACTCTTATGTAGTAATAACTATCTGCACCGACTGTTCCCAAATGTATATACTCACTACTCTTATGTAGTAATAACTATCTGCACCGACTGTTCCCAAATGTATATACTCACTACTCTTATGTAGTAATAACTATCTGCACCGACTGTTCCCAAATGTATATACTCACTACTCTGTATGTAGTAATAACTATCTGCACCGACTGTTCCCAAATGTATATACTCACTACTCTGTATGTAGTAATAACTATCTGCACCGACTGTTCCCAAATGTATATACTCACTACTCTTATGTAGTAATAACTATCTGCACCGACTGTTCCCAAATGTATATACTCACTACTCTGTATATAGTAATAACTATTACACCGACTGTTCCCAAATGTATATACCCACTACTCTGTATATAGTAATAACTATTACACCGACTGTTCCCAAATGTATATACTCACTACTCTGTATATAGTAATAACTATCTCCACCGACTGTTCCCAAATGTATATACTCACTACTCTGTATATAGTAATAACTATCTGCACCGACTGTTCCCAAATGTATATACTCACTACTCTTATGTAGTAATAACTATCTGCACCGACTGTTCCCAAATGTATATACTCACTACTCTGTATATAGTAATAACTATTGCACCGACTGTTCCCAAATGTATATACTCACTACTCTGTATATAGTATTAACTATCTGCACCGACTGTTCCCAAATGTATATACTCACTACTCTGTATATAGTAATAACTTTTGCACCGACTGTTCGCAAATGTATATACTCACTACTCTGTATATAGTATTAACTATCTGCACCGACTGTTCCCAAATGTATATACTAGAGATGAGCGCCGGAAATTTTTCGGGTTTTGTGTTTTGGTTTTGGGTTCGGTTCCGCGGCCGTGTTTTGGGTTCGACCGCGTTTTGGCAAAACCTCACCGAATTTTTTTTGTCGGATTCGGGTGTGTTTTGGATTCGGGTGTTTTTTTAAAAAAACCCTAAAAAACAGCTTAAATCATAGAATTTGGGGGTAATTTTGATCCCAAAGTATTATTAACCTCAAAAAACATAATTTACACTCATTTTCAGCCTATTCTGAACACATCACACCTCACAATATTATTTTTAGTCCTAAAATTTGCACCGAGGTCGCTGTGTGAGTAAGATAAGCGACCCTAGTGGCCGACACAAACACCGGGCCCATCTAGGAGTGGCACTGCAGTGTCACGCAGGATGGCCCTTCCAAAAAACCCTCCCCAAACAGCACATGACGCAAAGAAAAAAAGAGGCGCAATGAGGTAGCTGACTGTGTGAGTAAGATTAGCGACCCTAGTGGCCGACACAAACACCGGGCACATCTAGGAGTGGCACTGCAGTGTCACGCAGGATGTCCCTTCCAAAAAACCCTCCCCAAACAGCACATGACGCAAAGAAAAAAAGAGGCGCAATGAGGTAGCTGTGTGAGTAAGATTAGCGACCCTAGTGGCCGACACAAACACCGGGCCCATCTAGGAGTGGCACTGCAGTGTCACGCAGGATGTCCCTTCCAAAAAACCCTCCCCAATCAGCACATGATGCAAAGAAAAAGAAAAGAAAAAAGAGGTGCAAGATGGAATTATCCTTGGGCCCTCCCACCCACCCTTATGTTGTATAAACAAAACAGGACATGCACACTTTAACCAACCCATCATTTCAGTGACAGGGTCTGCCACACGACTGTGACTGATATGACGGGTTGGTTTGGACCCCCCCCAAAAAAGAAGCAATTAATCTCTCCTTGCACAAACTGGCTCTACAGAGGCAAGATGTCCACCTCATCTTCACCCTCCGATATATCACCGTGTACATCCCCCTCCTCACAGATTATCAATTCGTCCCCACTGGAATCCACCATCTCAGCTCCCTGTGTACTTTGTGGAGGCAATTGCTGCTGGTCAATGTCTCCGCGGAGGAATTGATTATAATTCATTTTAATGAACATCATCTTCTCCACATTTTCTGGATGTAACCTCGTACGCCGATTGCTGACAAGGTGAGCGGCGGCACTAAACACTCTTTCGGAGTACACACTTGTGGGAGGGCAACTTAGGTAGAATAAAGCCAGTTTGTGCAAGGGCCTCCAAATTGCCTCTTTTTCCTGCCAGTATAAGTACGGACTGTGTGACGTGCCTACTTGGATGCGGTCACTCATATAATCCTCCACCATTCTATCAATGTTGAGAGAATCATATGCAGTGACAGTAGACGACATGTCCGTAATCGTTGTCAGGTCCTTCAGTCCGGACCAGATGTCAGCATCAGCAGTCGCTCCAGACTGCCCTGCATCACCGCCAGCGGGTGGGCTCGGAATTCTGAGCCTTTTCCTCGCACCCCCAGTTGCGGGAGAATGTGAAGGAGGAGATGTTGACAGGTCGCGTTCCGCTTGACTTGACAATTTTGTCACCAGCAGGTCTTTCAACCCCAGCAGACCTGTGTCTGCCGGAAAGAGAGATCCAAGGTAGGCTTTAAATCTAGGATCGAGCACGGTGGCCAAAATGTAGTGCTCTGATTTCAACAGATTGACCACCCGTGAATCCTTGTTAAGCGAATTAAGGGCTGCATCCACAAGTCCCACATGCCTAGCGGAATCGCTCCGTGTTAGCTCCTCCTTCAATGCCTCCAGCTTCTTCTGCAAAAGCCTGATGAGGGGAATGACCTGACTCAGGCTGGCAGTGTCTGAACTGACTTCACGTGTGGCAAGTTCAAAGGGCATCAGAACCTTGCACAACGTTGAAATCATTCTCCACTGCACTTGAGACAGGTGCATTCCACCTACTATATCGTGCTCAATTGTATAGGCTTGAATGGCCTTTTGCTGCTCCTCCAACCTCTGAAGCATATAGAGGGTTGAATTCCACCTCGTTACCACTTCTTGCTTCAGATGATGGCAGGGCAGGTTCAGTAGTTTTTGGTGGTGCTCCAGTTTTCTGTACGTGGTGCCTGTACGCCGAAAGTGTCCTGCAATTCTTCTGGCCACCGACAGCATCTCTTGCACGCCCCTGTCGTTTTTTAAAAAATTCTGCACCACCAAATTCAAGGTATGTGCAAAACATGGGACGTGCTGGAATTGGCCCAGATTTAATGCACACACAATATTGCTGGCGTTGTCCGATGCCACAAATCCACAGGAGAGTCCAATTGGGGTAAGCCATTCCGCGATGATCTTCCTCAGTTGCCGTAAGAGGTTTTCAGCTGTGTGCGTATTCTGGAAAGCGGTGATACAAAGCGTAGCCTGCCTAGGAAAGAGTTGGCGTTTGCGAGATGCTGCTACTGGTGCCGCCGCTGCTGTTCTTGCGGCGGGAGTCCATACATCTACCCAGTGGGCTGTCACAGTCATATAGTCCTGACCCTGCCCTGCTCCACTTGTCCACATGTCCGTGGTTAAGTGGACATTGGGTACAGCTGCATTTTTTAGGACACTGGTGACTCTTTTTCTGAGGTCTGTGTACATTTTCGGTATCGCCTGCCTAGAGAAATGGAACCTAGATGGTATTTGGTACCGGGGACACAGTACCTCCAACAAGTCTCTAGTTGGCTCTGCAGTAATGATGGATACCGGAACCACGTTTCTCACCACCCAGGATGCCAAGGCCTCAGTTATCCGCTTTGCAGTAGGATGACTGCTGTGATATTTCATCTTCCTCGCAAAGGACTGTTGAACAGTCAATTGCTTACTGGAAGTAGTACAAGTGGGCTTACGACTTCCCCTCTGGGATGACCATCGACTCCCAGCGGCAACAACAGCAGCGCCAGCAGCAGTAGGCGTTACACGCAAGGATGCATCGGAGGAATCCCAGGCAGGAGAGGACTCGTCAGACTTGCCAGTGACATGGCCTGCAGGACTATTGGCATTCCTGGGGAAGGAGGAAATTGACACTGAGGGAGTTGGTGGGGTGGTTTGCGTGAGCTTGGTTACAAGAGGAAGGGATTTACTGGTCAGTGGACTGCTTCCGCTGTCACCCAAAGTTTTTGAACTTGTCACTGACTTATTATGAATGCGCTGCAGGTGACGTATAAGGGAGGATGTTCCGAGGTGGTTAACGTCCTTACCCCTACTTATTACAGCTTGACAAAGGGAACACACGGCTTGACACCTGTTGTCCGCATTTCTGGTGAAATACCTCCACACCGAAGAGCTGATTTTTTTGGTATTTTCACCTGGCATGTCAACGGCCATATTCCTCCCACGGACAACAGGTGTCTCCCCGGGTGCCTGACTTAAACAAACCACCTCACCATCAGAATCCTCCTGGTCAATTTCCTCCCCAGCGCCAGCAACACCCATATCCTCCTCATCCTGGTGTACTTCAACACTGACATCTTCAATCTGACTATCAGGAACTGGACTGCGGGTGCTCCTTCCAGCACTTGCAGGGGGCATGCAAATAGTGGAAGGCGCATGCTCTTCACGTCCAGTGTTGGGAAGGTCAGGCATCGCAAACGACACAATTGGACTCTCCTTGTGGATTTGGGATTTCAAAGAACGCACAGTTCTTTGCGGTGCTTTTGCCAGCTTGAGTCTTTTCAGTTTTCTAGCGAGAGGCTGAGTGCTTCCATCCTCATGTGAAGCTGAACCACTAGCCATGAACATAGGCCAGGGCCTCAGCCGTTCCTTGCCACTCCGTGTGGTAAATGGCATATTGGCAAGTTTACGCTTCTCCTCCGACAATTTTATTTTAGGTTTTGGAGTCCTTTTTTTTCTGATATTTGGTGTTTTGGATTTGACATGCTCTGTACTATGACATTGGGCATCGGCCTTGGCAGACGACGTTGCTGGCATTTCATCGTCTCGGCCATGACTAGTGGCAGCAGCTTCAGCACGAGGTGGAAGTGGATCTTGATCTTTCCCTAATTTTGGAACCTCAACTTTTTTGTTCTCCATATTTTATAGGCAGAACTAAAAGGCACCTCAGGTAAACAATGGAGATGGATGGATTGGATACTAGTATACAATTATGGACGGACTGCCACGGTTAGGTGGTATAAAAAAACCACGGTTAGGTGGTATATATTATAATAATAATACAATTATGGATGGACGGACTGCCTGCCGACTGCCGACACAGAGGTAGCCACAGCCGTGAACTACCGCACTGTACACTGGTTGATAAAGAGATAGTAGTATACTCGTAACAACTAGTATGACACTATGACGACGGTATAAAGAATGAAAAAAAAACCACGGTTAGGTGGTATATATTATAATAATAATACAATTATGGATGGACGGACTGCCTGCCGACTGCCGACACAGAGGTAGCCACAGCCGTGAACTACCGCACTGTACACTGGTTGATAAAGAGATAGTAGTATACTCGTAACAACTAGTATGACACTATGACGACGGTATAAAGAATGAAAAAAAAACCACGGTTAGGTGGTATATATTATAATAATAATACAATTATGGATGGACGGACTGCCTGCCGACTGCCGACACAGAGGTAGCCACAGCCGTGAACTACCGCACTGTACACTGGTTGATAAAGAGATAGTAGTATACTCGTAACAACTAGTATGACACTATGACGACGGTATAAAGAATGAAAAAAAAACCACGGTTAGGTGGTATATATTATAATAATAATACAATTATGGATGGACGGACTGCCTGCCGACTGCCGACACAGAGGTAGCCACAGCCGTGAACTACCGCACTGTACACTGGTTGATAAAGAGATAGTAGTATACTCGTAACAACTAGTATGACACTATGACGGTATAAAGAATGAAAAAAAAACCACGGTTAGGTGGTATATATTATAATAATAATACAATTATGGATGGACGGACTGCCTGCCGACTGCCGACACAGAGGTAGCCACAGCCGTGAACTACCGCACTGTACACTGGTTGATAAAGAGATAGTAGTATACTCGTAACAATTAGGATGACACTATGACGGTATAAAGAATGAAAAAAAAACCACGGTTAGGTGGTAGGTATATAATAATAAATAATACAATTCTGGTCGGACGGACTGCCTGCCGTGTGCCGACACAGAGGTAGCCACAGCCGTGAACTACCGCACTGTACACTGGTTGATAAAGAGATAGTAGTATACTCGTAACAATTAGGATGACACTATGACGGTATAAAGAATGAAAAAAAAACCACGGTTAGGTGGTAGGTATATAATAATAAATAATACAATTCTGGTCGGACGGACTGCCTGCCGTGTGCCGACACAGAGGTAGCCACAGCCGTGAACTACCGCACTGTACACTGGTTGATAAAGAGATAGTAGTATACTCGTAACAATTAGGATGACACTATGACGGTATAAAGAATGAAAAAAAAACCACGGTTAGGTGGTAGGTATATAATAATAAATAATACAATTCTGGTCGGACGGACTGCCTGCCGTGTGCCGACACAGAGGTAGCCACAGCCGTGAACTACCGCACTGTACACTGGTTGATAAAGAGATAGTAGTATACTCGTAACAATTAGGATGACACTATGACGGTATAAAGAATGAAAAAAAAACCACGGTTAGGTGGTAGGTATATAATAATAAATAATACAATTCTGGTCGGACGGACTGCCTGCCGTGTGCCGACACAGAGGTAGCCACAGCCGTGAACTACCGCACTGTACACTGGTTGATAAAGAGATAGTAGTATACTCGTAACAATTAGGATGACACTATGACGGTATAAAGAATGAAAAAAAAACCACGGTTAGGTGGTAGGTATATAATAATAAATAATACAATTCTGGTCGGACGGACTGCCTGCCGTGTGCCGACACAGAGGTAGCCACAGCCGTGAACTACCGCACTGTACACTGGTTGATAAAGAGATAGTAGTATACTCGTAACAATTAGGATGACACTATGACGGTATAAAGAATGAAAAAAAAACCACGGTTAGGTGGTAGGTATATAATAATAAATAATACAATTCTGGTCGGACGGACTGCCTGCCGTGTGCCGACACAGAGGTAGCCACAGCCGTGAACTACCGCACTGTACACTGGTTGATAAAGAGATAGTAGTATACTCGTAACAATTAGGATGACACTATGACGGTATAAAGAATGAAAAAAAAACCACGGTTAGGTGGTAGGTATATAATAATAAATAATACAATTCTGGTCGGACGGACTGCCTGCCGTGTGCCGACACAGAGGTAGCCACAGCCGTGAACTACCGCACTGTACACTGGTTGATAAAGAGATAGTAGTATACTCGTAACAATTAGGATGACACTATGACGGTATAAAGAATGAAAAAAAAACCACGGTTAGGTGGTAGGTATATAATAATAAATAATACAATTCTGGTCGGACGGACTGCCTGCCATGTGCCGACACAGAGGTAGCCACAGCCGTGAACTACCGCACTGTACACTGGTTGATAAAGAGATAGTAGTATACTCGTAACAATTAGGATGACACTATGACGGTATAAAGAATGAAAAAAAAACCACGGTTAGGTGGTAGGTATATAATAATAAATAATACAATTCTGGTCGGACGGACTGCCTGCCGTGTGCCGACACAGAGGTAGCCACAGCCGTGAACTACCGCACTGTACTGTGTCTGCTGCTAATATAGACTGGTTGATATTTAAAGAGATATTAGTAGTATACAACAATACTATACTGGTGGTCAGGCACTGGTCACCACTCCTGCAGCAAAAGTGTGCACTGTTAATTAATATAATTGTACTCCTGGCTCCTGCTAACAACCTGCAGTGCTCCCCAGTCTCCCCCACAATTAATTATAAGCTTTTAATTTATACATTGATGACTGTGCAGCACACTGGGCTGAGCTGAGTGCACACAGACTGAGTCACACTGTGTGACTGACTGTGCTGTGTATCGTTTTTTTTTTCAGGCAGAGAACGGATATAGCAGAGAGAAGTGAACGGATATATTATATTAAATAAAAGTTAACTAGCAACTGCACTGGTCACTGACTGTGGTAAACTAACTCTGTCTGCGACTCTGCACAATCTCTCTCTATCTAATCTATCTATCTCTATTCTAATGGAGAGGACGCCAGACACGTCCTCTCCCTATCAATCTCAATGCACGAGTGAAAATGGCGGCGACGCGCGGCTCCTTATATAGAATCCGAGTCTCGCGATAGAATCCGAGCCTCGCGAGAATCCGACAGCGTCATGATGACGTTCGGGCGCGCTCGGGTTAACCGAGCAAGGCGGGAAGATCCGAGTCGCTCGGACCCGTGGAAAAAAAAGTGAAGTTCGTGCGGGTTCGGATTCAAAGAAACCGAACCCGCTCATCTCTAGTATATACTCACTACTCTGTATGTAGTAATAACTATCTGCACCGACTGTTCCCAAATGTATATACTCACTACTCTGTATATAGTAATAACTATCTGCACCGACTGTTCCCAAATGTATATACTCACTACTCTGTATATAGTAATAACTATCTGCACCGACTGTTCCCAAATGTATATACTCACTACTCTGTATATAGTAATAACTATCTGCACCGACTGTTCCCAAATGTATATACTCACTACTCTGTATATAGTAATAACTATTGCACCGACTGTTCCCAAATGTATATACTCACTACTCTGTATGTAGTAATAACTATTACACCGACTGTTCCCAAATGTATATACTCACTACTCTGTATGTAGTAATAACTATTACACCGACTGTTCCCAAATGTATATACTCACTACTCTTATATACAGGTTGAGTATCCCATATCCAAATATTCTGAAATACGGACTTTTTTGAGTGAGAGTGAGATAGTGAAACCTTTGTTTTTTGATGGCTCAATGTACACAAACTTTGTTATATACACAAAGTTATTAAAAATATTGTATTAAATGACCTTCAGGCTGTGTGTATAAGGTGTATATGAAACATAAATGCATTCTGTGCTTAGATTTAGGTCCCATCACCATGATATCTCATTATGATATGCAATTATTCCAAAATACGGAAAAATCCCATATCCAAAATATCTCTGGTCCCAAGCATTTTGGATAAGGGAGACTCAACCTGTAGTAATAACTATCTGCACCGACTGTTCCCAAATGTATATACTCACTACTCTGTATGTAGTAATAACTATCTGCACCGACTGTTCCCAAATGTATATACTCACTACTCTGTATGTAGTAATAACTATCTGCACCGACTGTTCCCAAATGTATATACTCACTACTCTGTATATAGTAATAACTACTGCACCGACTGTTCCCAAATGTATATACTCACTACTCTGTATGTAGTAATAACTATCTGCACCGACTGTTCCCAAATGTATATACTCACTACTCTGTATATATAGTAATAACTATTACACCGACTGTTCCCAAATGTATATACTCACTACTCTGTATATAGTAATAACTATTACACCGACTGTTCCCAAATGTATATACTCACTACTCTGTATATAGTAATAACTATCTGCACCGACTGTTCCCAAATGTATATACTCACTACTCTGTATATAGTAATAACTATCTGCACCGACTGTTCCCAAATGTATATACTCACTACTCTGTATGTAGTAATAACTATCTGCACCGACTGTTCCCAAATGTATATACTCACTACTCTGTATGTAGTAATAACTATTACACCGACTGTTCCCGAATGTATATACTCACTACTCTGTATATAGTAATAACTATTACACCAACTGTTCCCAAATGTATATACTCACTACTCTGTATATAGTAATAACTATCTGCACCGACTGTTCCCAAATGTATATACTCACTACTCTGTATATAGTAATAACTATTACACCGACTGTTCCCAAATGTATATACTCACTACTCTGTATATAGTAATAACTATTACACCGACTGTTCCCAAATGTATATACTCACTACTCTGTATATAGTAATAACTACTGCACCGACTGTTCCCAAATGTATATACTCACTACTCTTATGTAGTAATAACTATCTGCACCGACTGTTCCCAAATGTATATACTCACTACTCTGTATATAGTAATAACTATTACACCGACTGTTCCCAAATGTATATACTCACTACTCTGTATATAGTAATAACTATCTGCACCGACTGTTCCCAAATGTATATACTCACTACTCTGTATATAGTAATAACTATCTGCACCGACTGTTCCCAAATGTATATACTCACTACTCTGTATATAGTAATAACTATTGCACCGACTGTTCCCGAATGTATATACTCACTACTCTGTATATATAGTAATAACTATCTGCACCGACTGTTCCCAAATGTATATACTCACTACTCTGTATATAGTAATAACTATCTGTACCGACTGTTCCCAAATGTATATACTCACTACTCTGTATATAGTAATAACTATCTGCACCGACTGTTCCCAAATGTATATACTCACTACTCTGTATATAGTAATAACTATCTGCACCGACTGTTCCCAAATGTATATACTCACTACTCTGTATGTGTTAGGCGCGGCGGTCTTCGGCCGTGCCCTGACTAAGCAGCGGTCACGGCTGCCGCGCCTCTCTCCTTCCCTGTCCCCTGCACGGCGCCTAGCAACGCCAGGAAGCCGTGCGCACGATAGCCGCCGGGTCCCTGGCAACGCATGACGCCGTGCGTGCAGGGCCTCCGGGTGCATAGCAACGGGGACGCCACAGGTGGACCGCATTCCCCGTTGCTAAGAATAGTTAATTAGGTTGCTCGTGCAGCAGGGCAGCTGCACGGCAACTAGTAATTAGGGTCTGGGGGCTGGTCCTGCTGGCCCTCCTGTTATTGGCCAGCAGGGCCTTTTTATGTGAGCCAGCACACTGCAGCCCCGCCGGTGATAGCTTCTTGTATGCTGTTCCTGCCTTGCAGAACTCTGTTCCTGTCAGCCATGTTTGGTGGATCTTGCTCCCTGCCCTTTGGTACTTTGGAGGTCCGAAGCCAGTCCTGGGAATCCTTCTAGTCCTTGCGAACCTGTTTGTCATCTGGGGTTCTCGCCCGGTTTCGTGAGTAGCGGCTTCTGCCGCGTGTTGCGGCCTATGCCGCTTAGTGTTTACTTTACTGTGAATTGGTGCATTTGCGGAGGTTTCCGCTTTCACTGTCCTCCCCGGAACTCGGCGGTGCCGTGTAGGGGAGTGGATAGTGGTTTCTTTGTAGTTCTTTTCCTTTGGCGGCGTGCCGCACATACGTTTAGTTTTTAGGTAGTTTATAGCCCCTAGCGTGGTTGTTTCAGTTAGAGGTCCCCTTGTTATTACCCTGTCTCAGTTCACGCCTTGTCTCTCTTTAAGACCTGAGGGGGCATCGGAGTTGGGCAGACCTAATCCGCCCTTCAAACACGGCTGCCATGGGCCCAAGAAACCATAGTCGTTCAGGCGTGAATTGATAACACGGGTAAGACAACGGAGGTAGGGTGCTAGGGGCTATTTCCTTCCCATTTCCCAATCCCAGCATTCCGTCTTGGTGCTCAGGACTCACTACATAAGATCTCCCCTGTCCTGAGCATCAGGATCGTAACATTATCACCGGCCCACATAAAAAAAAAAAAAAAGGGGGTTTAATTTTTTCCGTTGTATTGGTGGGCCTAGAAATTCGGCCTCATGAATCCGGCAGGTTTAGGGCCAAACCCCAGTCAGCTTTTGGTTAACCAAATACAGGAATTAACTCAGATGGTTCAGGACCTTACTCTTACGGTGAGATCGCAGGAAGATCTTTTGCGAGCCTCCCCGAGTATGGTTCCAGAACCAAAGATGCATTTACCTGACCGTTTTTCGGGTAACCGAAAGGATTTTTTTAATTTTAAGGAAGCTTGTAAGCTTTATTTTCGTTTAAGGCCCCGTTCCTCTGGTACTGAGTCTCAGCGGGTCGGGATTGTGATGTCTCTACTTCAGGGTGATCCACAGACCTGGGCGTTTGGGCTAAGAGCGGATGATGCTGCTTTGTTATCAGTAGACGCCTTTTTTAAATCCTTAGGCTCCTTATATGACGACCCAGATAGAGAAGCATCAGCTGAGAGTCACCTGCGTGCCCTTAAGCAAGGCAAAAATCCAGCAGAGGTGTATTGTACCGAATTTCGCCGTTGGTCGAACGACTGTGGCTGGAATGACCCGGCCCTGCGCAGTCAGTTTCGCCTCGGACTGTCGGAAGTGATTAAAGACAGTCTCCTTCAGTACCCCGCTCCTGAGACTCTAGACAAACTCATGGAGCTCGCTATTAAAATTGATCGTCGTCTCCGAGAGCGGAGGGCTGAAAAAGGAACAACTTTTAGGCCTAATCCATGTGTATATACTTTTCCTGAGGACGTCGAGGAGCCCATGCAAATGGGTCTCTCCCGGCTGTCCCCAGAGGAAAGAACCAGAAGGTTAAGTTCTGGTCTTTGTTTGTATTGTGGTGGTAAGGGACATATCGCACGTAACTGCCCGAACAAGCCGGGAAACGCTCTGACCAAGTGAATTGTGAGGAGGTTCACTTGGGTCTGCAGTTAATCTCCTCTAATAATTCTCTATTGGTTCCGGTAAAGATTTCCTTTGGCAGCCTCAGTTCGTTGGTGTCGGCCTTTGTCGACAGTGGAGCTGCAGGAAATTTTATGGATTTAGCTTGGGCTAAGGCTTTAGGCGTTCCACTTATACCCTTAGATAGACGTATCACCATGCACGGCTTGGATGGGGGTCCGCTTTCCAATGGGGTTATTACTCACCGCACACCTCCAGTATTGCTGACAGTGGGGGCCCTACATTCAGAAGAAATAGAATTTTACCTTACACATTGTCCGGCAGTTCCAGTAGTTTTGGGTCACCCCTGGCTTGCCTTTCATAATCCCACCATAGATTGGCGGTCTGGGGAGATTTCCCAATGGGGTCCTTTTTGTGTTAAGGAGTGTATTTCCCATCCTGTCCGGGTTGCGGCAGTTACCCCAGAACTTATTCCTCTGGAATATCAGGATTTTGCTGATGTGTTCTCCAAGGGTAATGCGGACGTTCTGCCTCCCCATCAGTCCTATGACTGCGCTATAGATTTAGTTCCCGGGGCCACTTTACCTAAGGGGAGATTATATGGCCTCTCCGGGCCAGAAACCACGGCTATGGATAATTATATCCAGGAAAGCCTGAAAAAAGGCTTCATTAGGCCTTCGAAATCTCCTTTGAGTGCAGGATTCTTTTTTGTTGAGAAAAAAGATGGGTCGCTCAGACCATGTATTGATTTTCGGGCTCTGAATAAAATTTCTGTTAAAAACACCTACCCTTTGCCTTTGATTTCAGTACTTTTTGATCAGTTACGCTCTGCCGTTATCTTCTCAAAAATCGATCTTAGAGGAGATTACAATCTCATCCGAATAAGATCTGGGGATGAGTGGAAGACGGCTTTCAGCACACAGTCGGGTCATTATGAATACCTGGTGATGCCCTTTGGGCTGTCAAATGCTCCTGCGGTATTTCAAGACCTCATCAATGATGTTCTTCGTAACTTTCTTGGAAAGTTCGTTGTCGTTTATTTAGACGACATTTTGATTTACTCTGAGTCTATGGAACAACATATTACCCATGTGCGTCTGGTTCTTCAAAAACTACGGGAGAATCATTTATACGCAAAACTAGAGAAATGTGATTTTCACATCACGGAAGTGTCCTTCTTGGGGTATATTATTTCTCCCCAGGGATTTTTCATGGAACCGAAAAAACTCCAGGCCATCCTTAATTGGGCGCAACCCACAAATTTAAAAGCAATTCAGCGCTTTTTAGGGTTTGCAAACTATTATAGGCGGTTCATTCATACCTTTTCTGATTTGGTCGCTCCTATAGTAGCATTGACTAAAAAAGGAGCGGACCCTTCCAATTGGTCGCCTGCAGCCGAGTCTGCCTTTCGGGCCTTAAAACAGGCCTTTGTCTCGGCTCCTGTTCTCAGGCACCCTAACCCGGAGCTTCCCTTTATAGTCAAGGTAGATGCCTCAGAGGTTGGAGTGGGGGCTATCCTATCTCAGGAAGATCCGGAGTCTCAGGAATTACACACTTGTGCCTTCATGTCCAGGAAATTCTCCTCCGCAGAATCCAACTATGACGTTGGTAATCGAGAATTGCTGGCAGTTAAATGGGCTTTCGAGGAGTAGAGGCATTGGCTGGAGGGAGCTAGGCATACTATTACAGTGTTTACTGACCATAAGAACCTGCAGTATATTGAGTCAGCTAAACGGCTTAATGCTCGGCAGGCACGTTGGGCATTGTTTTTTACTCGTTTCAGGTTTATTATCACCTTCAGGCCCGGTTCCAAAAATACTAAAGCTGATGCCCTGTCACGTTGTTTTCTTCCGGTTCACAATAACCATCCTGCTACTACCCCCATAGTTCCATAATCTGTCATCCGGGCAGGCCTCACACAGGATTTATTTACTCAGTTAGTCCAGCTTCAACAGCAGGCTCCTAAACCGACTCCTGCTGATCGTCTCTTTGTCCCTGAATTTCTGAGAGGCACTGTTTTAGCTGAGTTTCATGACAACAAAGTCTCTGGTCAGTGGTCATCCAGGTATCACTAAGACCTTGGAGTTAGTCTCTCGCTCGGTGTGGTGGCCTAGTCTTTCTAAAGATGTAAGGGAATTTGTCCATTCCTGTCAGGTTTGTGCACGGCATAAGGTTCCTCGTTCATTGCCGATCGGGCAACTCGTACCTTTAGCCGTTCCTCTCAGGCCATGGTCACATATATCCATGGATTTCGTGGTGGACCTTCCTCTTTCAGCCGGATTTCGAGTCATTTGGGTGGTAGTAGATCGTTTTAGTAAGATGGCTCATTTCATTGCTCTTCCCCGATTACCCTCTGCTCAAGGGTTGGCAGTCTTGTTTCTCTGTCATGTGTTCAGGCTCCATGGGTTGCCCAGGGATATTGTCTCTGATCGGGGTCTGCAATTCATTGCTCGTTTCTGGAAACTATTATTATTACTATTATTGTATATAGTCACTATTATTGTATATAGTAAGCACTGGAATGCTGTAATATTGTATATAGTCACTATTATTGTGTATAGTAAGCACTGGAATGCTGTAATAATGTATATAGTCACTATTATTGTATATAGTAAGCACTGGAATGCTGTAATAATGTATATAATCACTATTATTGTATATAGTAAGCACTGGAATGCTGTAATAATGTATATACTCACTATTATTGTATATGGTAAGCAGTGGAATGCTGTAATAATGTATATAGTCACTATTATTGTATATAGTAAGCACTGGAATGCTGTAATATTGTATATAGTCACTATTATTGTATACAGTAAGCACTGGAATGCTGTAATATTGTATATAATCACTATTATTGTATATAGTAAGCACTGGAATGCTGTAATATTGTATATAGTCACTATTATTGTATATAGTAAGCACTGGAATGCTGTAATATTGTATATAATCACTATTATTGTATATAGTAAGCACTGGAATGCTGTAATATTGTATATAGTCACTATTATTGTATATAGTAAGCACTGGAATGCTGTAATATTGTATATAATCACTATTATTGTATACAGTAAGCACTGGAAAGCTGTAATAATGTATATAGTCACTATTATTGTATATAGTAAGCACTGGAATGCTGTAATAATGTATACAGTCACTATTATTGTATATAGTAAGCACTGGAATGCTGTAATAATGTATATAGTCACTATTATTGTATATAGTAAGCACTGGAATGCTGTAATAATGTATATAGTCACTATTATTGTATATAGTAAGCACTGGAATGCTGTAATAATGTATACAGTCACTATTATTGTATATAGTAAGCACTGGAATGCTGTAATAATGTATATAGTCACTATTATTGTATATAGTAAGCACTGGAATGCTGTAATAATGTATACAGTCACTATTATTGTATATAGTAAGCACTGGAATGCTGTAATAATGTATACAGTCACTATTATTGTATATAGTAAGCACTGGAAAGCTGTAATAATGTATACAGTCACTATTATTGTATATAGTAAGCACTGGAAAGCTGTAATAATGTATACAGTCACTATTATTGTATATAGTAAGCACTGGAATGCTATAATAATGTATACAGTCACTATTATTGTATATATTAAGCACTGGAATGCTGTAATAATGTATACAGTCACTATTATTGTATACAGTCACTATTATTGTATACAGTCACTATTATTGTATATAGTAAGCACTGGAATGCTGTAATATTGTATACAGTCACTATTATTGTATACAGTCACTATTATTGTATATAGTAAGCACTGGAAAGCTGTAATAATGTATACAGTCACTATTATTGTATATAGTAAGCACTGGAATGCTGTAATAATGTATATAATCACTATTATTGTATATAGTAAGCACTGGAAAGCTGTAATAATGTATACAGTCACTATTATTGTATATAGTAAGCACTGGAATGCTGTAATAATGTATACAGTAACTATTATTGTATATAGTAAGCACTAGAAAGCTGTAATAATGTATACAGTCACTATTATTGTATATAGTAAGCACTGGAATGCTGTAATATTGTATACAGTCACTATTATTGTATATAGTAAGCACTGGAATGCTGTAATATTGTATACAGTCACTATTATTGTATATAGTAAGCACTGGAATGCTGTAATATTGTATACAGTCACTATTATTGTATATAGTAAGCAATGGAATGCTGTAATATTGTATACAGTCACTATTATTGTATATAGTAAGCACTGGAATGCTGTAATAATGTATACAGTCACTATTATTGTATATAGTAAGCACTGGAATGCTGTAATATTGTATACAGTCACTATTATTGTATATAGTAAGCACTGGAATGCTGTAATATTGTATACAGTCACTATTATTGTATATAGTAAGCACTGGAATGCTGTAATATTGTATACAGTCACTATTATTGTATATTGTAAGCACTGGAATGCTGTAATATTGTATACAGTCACTATTATTGTATATAGTAAGCACTGGAATGCTGTAATATTGTATACAGTCACTATTATTGTATATAGTAAGCACTGGAATGCTGTAATATTGTATACAGTCACTATTATTGTATATAGTAAGCACTGGAATGCTGTAATAAGGTATACAGTCACTATTATTGTATATAGTAAGCACTGGAAAGCTGTAATAATGTATACAGTCACTATTATTGTATATATAAGCACTGGAATGCTGTAATAATGTATATAGTCACTATTATTGTATATAGTAAGCACTGGAACGCTGTAATAATGTATATAGTTACTATTATTGTATATAGTCTCTATTATTGTATATAGTAAGCACTGGAATGCTGTAATATTGTATATAGTCACTATTATTGTGTATAGTAAGCACTGGAATGCTGTAATAATGTATATAGTCACAATTATTGTATATGGTAAGCAGTAGAATGCTGTAATAATGTATACAGTCACTATTATTGTATATAGTAAGCACTGGAACGCTGTAATATTGTATGCAGTCACTATTATTGTATATAGTAAGCACTGGAATGCTGTAATAATGTATATAGTCACTATTATTGTATATGGTAAGCAGTAGAATGCTGTAATAATGTATACAGTCACTATTATTGTATATAGTAAGCACTGGAATGCTGTAATATTGTATATAGTCACTATTATTGTATATGGTAAGCACTGGAATGCTGTAATATTGTATACAGTCACTATTATTGTATATAGTAAGCACTGGAATGCTGTAATATTGTATATAGTCACTATTATTGTGTATAGTAAGCACTGGAATGCTGTAATAATGTATATAGTCACTATTATTGTATATGGTAAGCAGTAGAATGCTGTAATAATGTATACAGTCACTATTATTGTATATAGTAAGCACTGGAATGCTGTAATATTGTATATAGTCACTATTATTGTATATGGTAAGCACTGGAACGCTGTAATAATGTATATAGTCACTATTATTGTATATAGTAAGCACTGGAATGCTGTAATATTGTATACAGTCACTATTATTGTATATAGTCACTATTATTGTATATAGTAAGCACTAGAATGCTGTAATAAGTATTTCACAGATGGTTAGTAAATGTATATACTCACTATTATTGTATATAGTATGCTGTAGTATAGAATGATGTAATAATGTATACAGTCACTATTATTGTATATAGTAAGCACTGGAATGCTGTAATATTGTATACAGTCACTATTATTGTATATAGTAAGCACTGGAATGCTGTAATAATGTATACAGTCACTATTATTGTATATAGTAAGCACTGGAAAGCTGTAATAATGTATACAGTCACTATTATTGTATATAGTAAGCACTGGAAAGCTGTAATAATGTATACAGTCACTATTATTGTATATAGTAAGCACTGGAACGCTGTAATAATGTATATAGTCACTATTATTGTATATAGTAAGCACTGGAATGCTGTAATATTGTATATAGTCACTATTATTGTATATAGTAAGCACTGGAATGCTGTAATAATGTATACAGTCACTATTATTGTATATAGTAAGCACTGGAATGCTGTAATATTGTATATAGTCACTATTATTGTATATAGTAAGCACTGGAATGCTGTAATAATGTATACAGTCACTATTATTGTATATAGTAAGCACTGGAAAGCTGTAATATTGTATATAGTCACTATTATTGTATATAGTAAGCACTGGAATGCTGTAATATTGTATATAGTCACTATTATTGTATATAGTAAGCACTGGAATGCTATAATAATGTATACAGTCACTATTATTGTATATAGTAAGCAATGGAATGCTGTAATAATGTATACAGTCACTATTATTGTATACAGTCACTATTATTGTATATAGTAAGCACTGGAATGCTGTAATATTGTATACAGTCACTATTATTGTATACAGTCACTATTATTGTATATAGTAAGCACTGGAAAGCTGTAATAATGTATACAGTCACTATTATTGTATATAGTAAGCACTGGAATGCTGTAATAATGTATATAATCACTATTATTGTATATAGTAAGCACTGGAAAGCTGTAATAATGTATACAGTCACTATTATTGTATATAGTAAGCACTGGAATGCTGTAATAATGTATACAGTCACTTTTATTGTATATAGTAAGCACTGGAATGCTGTAATAATGTATACAGTCACTATTATTGTATATAGTAAGCACTGGAATGCTGTAATAATGTATATAATCACTATTATTGTATATAGTAAGCACTGGAAAGCTGTAATAATGTATACAGTCACTATTATGGTATATAGTAAGCACTGGAATGCTGTAATAATGTATACAGTCACTATTATTGTATATAGTAAGCACTGGAATGCTGTAATAATGTATATAGTCACTATTATTGTATATAGTAAGCACTGGAAAGCTGTAATAATGTATACAGTCACTATTATTGTATATAGTAAGCACTGGAATGCTGTAATAATGTATATAATCACTATTATTGTATATAGTAAGCACTGGAAAGCTGTAATAATGTATACAGTCACTATTATTGTATATAGTAAGTACTGGAATGCTGTAATAATGTATACAGTCACTATTATTGTATATAGTAAGCACTGGAATGCTGTAATAATGTATATAGTCACTATTATTGTATATAGTAAGCACTGGAAAGCTGTAATAATGTATACAGTCACTATTATTGTATATAGTAAGCACTGGAAAGCTGTAATAATGTATACAGTCACTATTATTGTATATAGTAAGCACTGGAATGCTGTAATATTGTATACAGTCACTATTATTGTATATAGTAAGCACTGGAATGCTGTAATATTGTATACAGTCACTATTATTGTATATAGTAAGCACTGGAATGCTGTAATATTGTATACAGTCACTATTATTGTATATAGTAAGCACTGGAATGCTGTAATAATGTATACAGTCACTATTATTGTATATAGTAAGCACTGGAATGCTGTAATAATGTATACAGTCACTATTATTGTATATAGTAAGCACTGGAATGCTGTAATAATGTATATAGTCACTATTATTGTATATAGTAAGCACTGGAAAGCTGTAATAATGTATACAGTCACTATTATTGTATATATAAGCACTGGAATGCTATAATAATGTATACAATCACTATTATTGTATATAGTAAGCACTGGAACGCTGTAATAATGTATATAGTTACTATTATTGTATATAGTCTCTATTATTGTATATAGTAAGCACTGGAATGCTGTAATATTGTATATAGTCACTATTATTGTGTATAGTAAGCACTGGAATGCTGTAATAATGTATATAGTCACTATTATTGTATATGGTAAGCAGTAGAATGCTGTAATAATGTATACAGTCACTATTATTGTATATAGTAAGCACTGGAACGCTGTAATAATGTATATAGTCACTATTATTGTATATAGTAAGCACTGGAATGCTGTAATATTGTATATACTCACTATTATTGTATATAGTAAGCACTGGAATGCTGTAATAATGTATACAGTCACTATTATTGTATATAGTAAGCACTGGAAAGCTGTAATATTGTATATAGTCACTATTATTGTATATAGTAAGCACTGGAATGCTGTAATATTGTATATAGTCACTATTATTGTATATAGTAAGCACTGGAATGCTATAATAATGTATACAGTCACTATTATTGTATATAGTAAGCACTGGAATGCTGTAATAATGTATACAGTCACTATTATTGTATACAGTCACTATTATTGTATATAGTAAGCACTGGAATGCTTTAATATTGTATACAGTCACTATTATTGTATACAGTCACTATTATTGTATATAGTAAGCACTGGAAAGCTGTAATAATGTATACAGTCACTATTATTGTATATAGTAAGCACTGGAATGCTGTAATAATGTATATAATCACTATTATTGTATATAGTAAGCACTGGAAAGCTGTAATAATGTATACAGTCACTATTATTGTATATAGTAAGCACTGGAATGCTGTAATAATGTATACAGTCACTATTATTGTATATAGTAAGCACTGGAATGCTGTAATAATGTATACAGTCACTATTATTGTATATAGTAAGCACTGGAATGCTGTAATAATGTATATAATCACTATTATTGTATATAGTAAGCACTGGAAAGCTGTAATAATGTATACAGTCACTATTATTGTATATAGTAAGCACTGGAATGCTGTAATAATGTATACAGTCACTATTATTGTATATAGTAAGCACTGGAATGCTGTAATAATGTGTATAGTCACTATTATTGTATATAGTAAGCACTGGAAAGCTGTAATAATGTATACAGTCACTATTATTGTATATAGTAAGCACTGGAATGCTGTAATAATGTATATAATCACTATTATTGTATATAGTAAGCACTGGAAAGCTGTAATAATGTATACAGTCACTATTATTGTATATAGTAAGCACTGGAATGCTGTAATAATGTATACAGTCACTATTATTGTATATAGTAAGCACTGGAATGCTGTAATAATGTATATAGTCACTATTATTGTATATAGTAAGCACTGGAAAGCTGTAATAATGTATACAGTCACTATTATTGTATATAGTAAGCACTGGAATGCTGTAATAATGTATACAGTCACTATTATTGTATATAGTAAGCACTGGAATGCTGTAATATTGTCTACAGTCACTATTATTGTATATAGTAAGCACTGGAATGCTGTAATATTGTATACAGTCACTATTATTGTATATAGTAAGCACTGGAATGCTGTAATATTGTATACAGTCACTATTATTGTATATAGTAAGCACTGGAATGCTGTAATAATGTATACAGTCACTATTATTGTATATAGTAAGCACTGGAAAGCTGTAATATTGTATATAGTCACTATTATTGTATATAGTAAGCACTGGAATGCTGTAATATTGTATATAGTCACTATTATTGTATATAGTAAGCACTGGAATGCTATAATAATGTATACAGTCACTATTATTGTATATAGTAAGCACTGGAATGCTGTAATAATGTATACAGTCACTATTATTGTATACAGTCACTATTATTGTATATAGTAAGCACTGGAATGCTGTAATATTGTATACAGTCACTATTATTGTATACAGTCACTATTATTGTATATAGTAAGCACTGGAAAGCTGTAATAATGTATACAGTCACTATTATTGTATATAGTAAGCACTGGAATGCTGTAATAATGTATATAATCACTATTATTGTATATAGTAAGCACTGGAAAGCTGTAATAATGTATACAGTCACTATTATTGTATATAGTAAGCACTGGAATGCTGTAATAATGTATACAGTCACTATTATTGTATATAGTAAGCACTGGAATGCTGTAATAATGTATACAGTCACTATTATTGTATATAGTAAGCACTGGAATGCTGTAATAATGTATATAATCACTATTATTGTATATAGTAAGCACTGGAAAGCTGTAATAATGTATACAGTCACTATTATTGTATATAGTAAGCACTGGAATGCTGTAATAATGTATACAGTCACTATTATTGTATATAGTAAGCACTGGAATGCTGTAATAATGTATATAGTCACTATTATTGTATATAGTAAGCACTGGAAAGCTGTAATAATGTATACAGTAGAGATGAGCGGGTTCGGTTTCTCTGAAACCGAACCCGCACGAACTTCATGTTTTTTTTCACGGGTCCGAGCAGACTCGGATCCTCCCGCCTTGCTCGGTTAACCCGAGCGCGCCCGAACGTCATCATGACGCTGTCGGATTCTCGCGAGACTCGGATTCTATATAAGGAGCCGCGCGTCGCCGCCATTTTCACACGTGCATTGAGATTGATAGGGAGAGGACGTGGCTGGCGTCCTCTCCATTAGAAATTAGATTAGAAGAGAGAGAGAGATTGTGCAGAGTCAGACAGAGTTTACCACAGTGACCAGTGCAGTTGTTGTTAGTTAACTTTTATTTATTTTAATATAATATATCCGTTCTCTGCTATATCCGTTCTCTGCCTGAAAAAAAACGATACACAGCAGCAGCCAGTCACACAGTGTGACTCAGTCTGTGTGCACTCAGCTCAGCCCAGTGTGCTGCACATCAATGTATAAAAGGCAAAGCTTATAATAATTGTGGGGGAGACTGGGGAGCACTGCAGGTTGTTATAGCAGGAGCCCCCAGGAGTACATAATATTATATTAATTTAAAATTAAACAGTGCACACTTTTGCTGCAGGAGTGCCACTGCCAGTGTGACTAGTGGTGACCAGTGCCTGACCACCAGTATAGTAGTATATTGTTGTATGTATTGTATACTATCTCTTTATCAACCAGTCTATATTAGCAGCAGACACAGTACAGTGCGGTAGTTCACGGCTGTGGCTACCTCTGTGTCGGCAGTCGGAACTCGGCAGGCAGTCCGTCCATCCATAATTGTATTACAATATATACCACCTAACCGTGGTATTTTTTTTTCTTTCTTTATACCGTCGTCATAGTGTCATACTAGTTGTTACGAGTATACTACTATCTCTTTATCAACCAGTGTACAGTGCGGTAGTTCACGGCTGTGGCTACCTCTGTGTCGGCAGTCGGCAGGCAGTCCGTCCATCCATAATTGTATTATTATTATAATATATACCACCTAACCGTGGTTTTTTTTTCATTCTTTATACCGTCGTCATAGTGTCATACTAGTTGTTACGAGTATACTACTATCTCTTTATCAACCAGTGTACAGTGCGGTAGTTCACGGCTGTGGCTACCTCTGTGTCGGCAGTCGGCAGGCAGTCCGTCCATCCATAATTGTATTATTATTATAATATATACCACCTAACCGTGGTTTTTTTTTCATTCTTTATACCGTCGTCATAGTGTCATACTAGTTGTTACGAGTATACTACTATCTCTTTATCAACCAGTGTACAGTGCGGTAGTTCACGGCTGTGGCTACCTCTGTGTCGGCAGTCGGCAGGCAGTCCGTCCATCCATAATTGTATTATTATTATAATATATACCACCTAACTGTGGTATTTTTTTTTCTTTCTTTATACCGTCGTCATAGTGTCATACTAGTTGTTACGAGTATACTACTATCTCTTTATCAACCAGTGTACAGTGCGGTAGTTCACGGCTGTGGCTACCTCTGTGTCGGCAGTCGGCAGGCAGTCCGTCCATCCATAATTGTATTATTATTATAATATATACCACCTAACCGTGGTTTTTTTTTTATTCTTTATACCGTCGTCATAGTGTCATACTAGTTGTTACGAGTATACTACTATCTCTTTATCAACCAGTGTACAGTGCGGTAGTTCACGGCTGTGGCTACCTCTGTGTCGGCAGTCGGCAGGCAGTCCGTCCATCCATAATTGTATTATTATTATAATATATACCACCTAACTGTGGTATTTTTTTTTCTTTCTTTATACCGTCGTCATAGTGTCATACTAGTTGTTACGAGTATACTACTATCTCTTTATCAACCAGTGTACAGTGCGGTAGTTCACGGCTGTGGCTACCTCTGTGTCGGCAGTCGGCAGGCAGTCCGTCCATCCATAATTGTATTATTATTATAATATATACCACCTAACCGTGGTTTTTTTTTCATTCTTTATACCGTCGTCATAGTGTCATACTAGTTGTTACGAGTATACTACTATCTCTTTATCAACCAGTGTACAGTGCGGTAGTTCACGGCTGTGGCTACCTCTGTGTCGGCAGTCGGCAGGCAGTCCGTCCATCCATAATTGTATTATTATTATAATATATACCACCTAACTGTGGTATTTTTTTTTCTTTCTTTATACCGTCGTCATAGTGTCATACTAGTTGTTACGAGTATACTACTATCTCTTTATCAACCAGTGTACAGTGCGGTAGTTCACGGCTGTGGCTACCTCTGTGTCGGCAGTCGGCAGGCAGTCCGTCCATCCATAATTGTATTATTATTATAATATATACCACCTAACCGTGGTTTTTTTTTCATTCTTTATACCGTCGTCATAGTGTCATACTAGTTGTTACGAGTATACTACTATCTCTTTATCAACCAGTGTACAGTGCGGTAGTTCACGGCTGTGGCTACCTCTGTGTCGGCAGTCGGCAGGCAGTCCGTCCATCCATAATTGTATTATTATTATAATATATACCACCTAACTGTGGTATTTTTTTTTCTTTCTTTATACCGTCGTCATAGTGTCATACTAGTTGTTACGAGTATACTACTATCTCTTTATCAACCAGTGTACAGTGCGGTAGTTCACGGCTGTGGCTACCTCTGTGTCGGCAGTCGGCAGGCAGTCCGTCCATCCATAATTGTATTATTATTATAATATATACCACCTAACCGTGGTTTTTTTATACCACCTAACCGTGGCAGTCCGTCCATAATTGTATACTAGTATCCAATCCATCCATCTCCATTGTTTACCTGAGGTGCCTTTTAGTTCTGCCTATAAAATATGGAGAACAAAAAAGTTGAGGTTCCAAAATTAGGGAAAGATCAAGATCCACTTCCACCTCGTGCTGAAGCTGCTGCCACTAGTCATGGCCGAGACGATGAAATGCCAGCAACGTCGTCTGCCAAGGCCGATGCCCAATGTCATAGTACAGAGCATGTCAAATCCAAAACACCAAATATCAGAAAAAAAAGGACTCCAAAACCTAAACTAAAATTGTCGGAGGAGAAGCGTAAACTTGCCAATATGCCATTTACCACACGGAGTGGCAAGGAACGGCTGAGGCCCTGGCCTATGTTCATGGCTAGTGGTTCAGCTTCACATGAGGATGGAAGCACTCAGCCTCTCGCTAGAAAAATGAAACGACTCAAGCTGGCAAAAGCACAGCAAAGAACTATGCGTTCTTCGAAATCCCAAATCCACAAGGAGAGTCCAATTGTGTCGGTTGCGATGCCTGACCTTCCCAACACTGGATGTGAAGAGCATGCGCCTTCCACCATTTGCACGCCCCCTGCAAGTGCTGGAAGGAGCACCCGCAGTCCAGTTCCTGATAGTGAGATTGAAGATGTCAGTGTTGAAGTCCACCAGGATGAGGAGGATATGGGTGTTGCTGGCGCTGGGGAGGAAATTGACAAGGAGGATTCTGATGGTGAGGTGGTTTGTTTAAGTCAGGCACCCGGGGAGACACCTGTTGTCCGTGGGACGAATATGGCCGTTGACATGCCAGGTGAAAATACCAAAAAAATCAGCTCTTCGGTGTGGAGGTATTTCACCAGAAATGCGGACAACAGGTGTCAAGCCGTGTGTTCCCTTTGTCAAGCTGTAATAAGTAGGGGTAAGGACGTTAACCACCTCGGAACATCCTCCCTTATACGTCACCTGCAGCGCATTCATAATAAGTCAGTGACAAGTTCAAAAACTTTGGGTGACAGCGGAAGCACTCCACTGACCAGTAAATCCCTTCCTCTTGTAACCAAGCTCACGCAAACCACCCCACCAACTCCCTCAGTGTCAATTTCCTCCTTCCCCAGGAATGCCAATAGTCCTGCAGGCCATGTCACTGGCAATTCTGACGATTCCTCTCCTGCCTGGGATTCCTCCGATGCATCCTTGCGTGTAACGCCTACTGCTGCTGGCGCTGCTGTTGTTGCTGCTGGGAGTCGATGGTCATCCCAGAGAGGAAGTCGTAAGACCACTTTTACTACTTCCACCAAGCAATTGACTGTCCAACAGTCATTTGCGAGGAAGATTAAATATCACAGCAGTCATCCTACTGCAAAGCGGATAACTGAGGCCTTGACATCCTGGGTGGTGAGAAACGTGGTTCCGGTATCCATCATTACTGCAGAGCCAACTAAAGACTTGTTGGAGGTACTGTGTCCCCGGTACCAAATACCATCTAGGTTCCATTTCTCTAGGGTTGCGATACCGAAAATGTACACAGACCTCAGAAAAAGAGTCACCAGTGTCCTAAAAAATGCAGCTGTACCCAATGTCCACTTAACCACGGACATGTGGACAAGTGGAGCAGGGCAGGGTCAGGACTATATGACTGTGACAGCCCACTGGGTAGATGTATGGACTCCCGCCGCAAGAACAGCAGCGGCGGCACCAGTAGCAGCATCTCGCAAACGCCAACTCGTTCCTAGGCAGGCTACGCTTTGTATCACCGGTTTCCAGAATACGCACACAGCTGAAAACCTCTTACGGCAACTGAGGAAGATCATCGCGGAATGGCTTACCCCAATTGGACTCTCCTGTGGATTTGTGGCATCGGACAACGCCAGCAATATTGTGCGTGCATTACATCTGGGCAAATTCCAGCACGTCCCATGTTTTGCACATACCTTGAATTTGGTGGTGCAGAATTTTTTAAAAAACGACAGGGGCGTGCAAGAGATGCTGTCGGTGGCCAGAAAAATTGCGGGACACTTTCGGCGTACAGGCAGCACGTACAGAAGACTGGAGCACCACCAAAAACGCCTGAACCTGCCCTGCCATCATCTGAAGCAGGAGGTGGTAACGAGGTGGAATTCAACCCTCTATATGCTTCAGAGGTTGGAGGAGCAGCAAAAGGCCATTCAAGCCTATACAACTGACCACGATATAGGAGGTGGAATGCACCTGTCTCAAGCGCAGTGGAGAATGATTTCAACGTTGTGCAAGGTTCTGCAACCTTTTGAACTTGCCACACGTGAAGTCAGTTCAGACACTGCCAGCCTGAGTCAGGTCATTCCCCTCATCAGGCTTTTGCAGAAGAAGCTGGAGACATTGAAGGAGGAGCTAAGACAGAGCGATTCCGCTAGGCATGTGGGACTTGTGGATGGAGCCCTTAATTCGCTTAACAAGGATTCACGGGTGGTCAATCTGTTGAAATCAGAGCACTACATTTTGGCCACCGTGCTCGATCCTAGATTTAAAACCTACCTTGGATCTCTCTTTCCGGCGCACACAAGTCTGCTGGGTTTCAAAGACCTGCTGGTGAGAAAATTGTCAAGTCAAGCGGAACGCGACCTGTCAACATCTCCTCCTTCACATTCTCCCGCAACTGGGGGTGCGAGGAAAAGGCTCAGAATTCCGAGCCCACCCGCTGGCGGTGATGCAGGGCAGTCTGGAGCGACTGCTGATGCTGACATCTGGTCCGGACTGAAGGACCTGACAACCATTACGGACATGTCGTCTACTGTCACTGCATATGATTCTATCACCATTGATAGAATGGTGGAGGATTATATGAGTGACCGCATCCAAGTAGGCACGTCACACAGTCCGTACTTATACTGGCAGGAAAAAGAGGCAATTTGGAGGCCCTTGCACAAACTGGCTTTATTCTACCTAAGTTGCCCTCCCACAAGTGTGTACTCCGAAAGAGTGTTTAGTGCCGCCGCTCACCTTGTCAGCAATCGGCGTACGAGGTTACATCCAGAAAATGTGGAGAAGATGATGTTCATTAAAATGAATTATAATCAATTCCTCCGCGGAGACATTGACCAGCAACAATTGCCTCCACAAAGTACACAGGGAGCTGACATGGTGGATTCCAGTGGGGACGAATTGATAATCTGTGAGGAGGGGGATGTACACGGTGATATATCGGAGGATGATGATGAGGTGGACATCTTGCCTCTGTAGAGCCAGTTTGTGCAAGGAGAGATTAATTGCTTCTTTTTTGGTGGGGGTCCAAACCAACCCGTCATTTCAGTCACAGTCGTGTGGCAGACCCTGTCACTGAAATTATGGGTTGGTTAAAGTGTGCATGTCCTGTTTTGTTTATACAACATAAGGGTGGGTGGGAAGGGCCCAAGGACAATTCCATCTTGCACCTCTTTTTTCTTTTATTTTTCTTTGCGTCATGTGCTGTTTGGGGAGGGTTTTTTGGAAGGGACATCCTGCGTGACACTGCAGTGCCACTCCTAGATGGGCCCGGTGTTTGTGTCGGCCACTAGGGTCGCTTATCTTTCTCACACAGCTACCTCATTGCGCCTCTTTTTTTCTTTGCGTCATGTGCTGTTTGGGGAGGGTTTTTTGGAAGGGACATCCTGCGTGACACTGCAGTGCCACTCCTAGATGGGCCCGGTGTTTGTGTCGGCCACTAGGGTCGCTTATCTTTCTCACACAGTCAGCTACCTCATTGCGCCTCTTTTTTTCTTTGCGTCATGTGCTGTTTGGGGAGGGTTTTTTGGAAGGGACATCCTGCGTGACACTGCAGTGCCACTCCTAGATGGGCCCGGTGTTTGTGTCGGCCACTAGGGTCGCTAATCTTACTCACACAGCTACCTCATTGCGCCTCTTTTTTTCTTTGCGTCATGTGCTGTTTGGGGAGGTTTTTTTGGAAGGGACATCCTGCGTGACACTGCAGTGCCACTCCTAGATGGGCCCGGTGTTTGTGTCGGCCACTAGGGTCGCTTATCTTTCTCACACAGTCAGCTACCTCATTGCGCCTCTTTTTTTCTTTGCGTCATGTGCTGTTTGGGGAGGGTTTTTTGGAAGGGACATCCTGCGTGACACTGCAGTGCCACTCCTAGATGGGCCCGGTGTTTGTGTCGGCCACTAGGGTCGCTTATCTTTCTCACACAGTCAGCTACCTCATTGCGCCTCTTTTTTTCTTTGCGTCATGTGCTGTTTGGGGAGGGTTTTTTGGAAGGGACATCCTGCGTGACACTGCAGTGCCACTCCTAGATGGGCCCGGTGTTTGTGTCGGCCACTAGGGTCGCTAATCTTACTCACACAGCTACCTCATTGCGCCTCTTTTTTTCTTTGCGTCGTGCTGTTTGGGGAGGGTTTTTTGGAAGGGACATCCTGCGTGACACTGCAGTGCCACTCCTAGATGGGCCCGGTGTTTGTGTCGGCCACTAGGGTCGCTTATCTTACTCACACAGCGACCTCGGTGCAAATTTTAGGACTAAAAATAATATTGTGAGGTGTGATGTGTTCAGAATAGGCTGAAAATGAGTGTAAATTATGTTTTTTGAGGTTAATAATACTTTGGGATCAAAATTACCCCCAAATTCTATGATTTAAGCTGTTTTTTAGGGTTTTTTGAAAAAAACACCCGAATCCAAAACACACCCGAATCCGACAAAAAAAATTCGGTGAGGTTTTGCCAAAACGCGGTCGAACCCAAAACACGGCCGCGGAACCGAACCCAAAACCAAAACACAAAACCCGAAAAATTTCCGGCGCTCATCTCTAGTATACAGTCACTATTATTGTATATAGTAAGCACTGGAATGCTGTAATAATGTATATAATCACTATTATTGTATATAGTAAGCACTGGAAAGCTGTAATAATGTATACAGTCACTATTATTGTATATAGTAAGCACTGGAATGCTGTAATAATGTATACAGTCACTATTATTGTATATAGTAAGCACTGGAATGCTGTAATAATGTATATAGTCACTATTATTGTATATAGTAAGCACTGGAAAGCTGTAATAATGTATACAGTCACTATTATTGTATATAGTAAGCACTGGAAAGCTGTAATAATGTATACAGTCACTATTATTGTATATAGTAAGCACTGGAATGCTGTAATATTGTATACAGTCACTATTATTGTATATAGTAAGCACTGGAATGCTGTAATATTGTATACAGTCACTATTATTGTATACAGTAAGCACTGGAATGCTGTAATATTGTATACAGTCACTATTATTGTATATAGTAAGCACTGGAATGCTGTAATAATGTATACAGTCACTATTATTGTATATAGTAAGCACTGGAATGCTGTAATAATGTATATAGTCACTATTATTGTATATAGTAAGCACTGGAAAGCTGTAATAATGTATACAGTCACTATTATTGTATATAGTAAGCAGTAGAATGCTGTAATAATGTATACAGCCACTATTATTGTATATAGTAAGCACTGGAACGCTGTAATAATGTATATAGTCACTATTATTGTATATAGTAAGCACTGGAATGCTGTAATATTGTATATACTCACTATTATTGTATATAGTAAGCACTGGAATGCTGTAATATTGTATATAGTCACTATTATTGTATATGGTAAGCACTGGAACGCTGTAATAATGTATATAGTCACTATTATTGTATATAGTAAACACTGGAATGCTGTAATATTGTATACAGTCACTATTATTGTATATAGTCACTATTATTGTATATAGTAAGCACTAGAATGCTGTAATAAGTATTTCACAGATGGTTAGTAAATGTATATACTCACTATTATTGTATATAGTATGCTGCAGTATAGAATGCTGTAATAATGTATATACTCACTATTATTGTATATAGTATGCTGTAGTATAGAATGATGTAATAATGTATATACTCACTATTATTGTATATAGTATGCTGCAGTATAGAATGCTGTAATAATGTATATACTCACTATTATTGTACATGGTAAGCACTGGAATGCTGTAATAATGTATATACTCACTATTATTGTAGATGGTAAGCACTGGAATGCTGTAATATTGTATACAGTCACTATTATTGTACATGGTAAGCACTGGAATGCTGTAATATTGTATATAGTCACTATTATTGTATATGGTAAGCAGTAGAATGCTGTAATATTGTATATAGTCACTATTATTGTATATAGTAAGCACTAGAATGCTGTAATAAGTATTTCACAGATGGTTAGTAAATGTATATACTCACTATTATTGTATATAGTAAGCACTGGAATGCTGTAATATTGTATATAGTCACTATTATTGTATATGGTAAGCACTGGAACGCTGTAATAATGTATATACTCACTATTATTGTATATAGTATGCTGTAGTATAAAATGCTGTAATAATGTATATACTCACTATTATTGTACATGGCAAGCACTGGAATGCTGTAATAATGTATATACTCACTATTATTTTACATGGTAAGCACTGGAATCCTGTAATAATGTATATACTCACTATTATTGTAGATGGTAAGCACTGGAATGCTGTAATAATGTATATACTCACTATTATTGTACATGGTAAGCACTGGAATGCTGTAATATTGTATATAGTCACTATTATTGTATATGGTAAGCAGTAGAATGCTGTAATATTGTATATAGTCACTATTATTGTATATAGTAAGCACTAGAATGCAGTAATAAGTATTTCACAGATGGTTAGTAAATGTATATACTCACTATTATTTTATATAGTAAGCACTAGAATGCTGTAATAAGTATTTCACAGATGGTTAGTAAATGTATATACTCACTATTATTGTATATAGTATGCTGTAGTATAGAATGCTGTAATAATGTATATACTCACTATTATTGTATATAGTATGCTGTAGTATAGAATGCTGTAATAATGTATATACTCACTATTATTGTATATAGTATGCTGTAGTATAGAATGCTGTAATAATGTATATACTCACTATTATTGTACATGGTAAGCACTGGAATGCTGTAATAATGTATATACTCACTATTATTTTACATGGTAAGCACTGGAATGCTGAAATAATGTATATACTCACTATTATTGTACATGGTAAGCACTGGAATGCTGTAATATTGTATACAGTCACTATTATTGTACATGGTAAGCACTGGAATGCTGTAATATTGTATACAGTCACTATTATTGTATATGGTAAGCACTGGAATGCTGTAATAATGTATATACTCACTATTATTGTACATGGTAAGCAGTAGAATGCTGTAATATTGTATATACTCACTATTATTGTACATGGTAAGCACTGGAATGCTGTAATATTGTATATACTCACTATTATTGTATATAGTAAGCACTGGAATGCTGTAACAATGTATATACTCACTATTATTGTATATGGTAAGCAGTAGAATGCTGTAATATTGTATATAGTCACTATTATTGTATATGGTAAGCACTGGAATGCTGTAATAATGTATAAACTCACTATTATTGTAAATGGTAAGCACTGGAATGCAGTAATATTGTATATAATCACTATTATTGTATATAGTAAGCACTGGAACGCTGTAATAATGTATATAGTCACTATTATTGTATATAGTAAGCACTGGAACGCTGTAGTATTGTATATAGTCACTATTATTGTATATAGTAAGCACTGGGACGCTGTAATATTGTATATACTCACTATTATTGTATATAGTAAGCACTGGAATGCTGTAATAATGTATATACTCACTATTATTGTAAATGGTAAGCACTGGAATGCTGTAATAATGTATATACTCACTATTATTGTATATGGTAAGCAGTAGAATGCTGTAATATTGTATATAGTCACTATTATTGTATATGGTAAGCACTGGAATGCTGTAATAATGTATAAACTCACTATTATTGTAAATGGTAAGCACTGGAATGCAGTAATATTGTATATAATCACTATTATTGTATATAGTAAGCACTGGAACGCTGTAATAATGTATATACTCACTATTATTGTATATAGTAAGCACTGGAATGCTGTAATAATGTATATACTCACTATTATTGTATATGGTAAGCACTGGAATGCTGTAATATTGTATATAGTCACTATTCTTGTATATAGTAAGCACTGGAAAGCTGTAATAATGTATATACTCACTATTATTGTATATGGTAAGCAGTAGAATGCTGTAATATTGTATATAGTCACTATTATTGTATATATAAGCACTGGAATGCTGTAATAATGTATAAACTCACTATTATTGTAAATGGTAAGCACTGGAATGCAGTAATATTGTATATAATCACTATTATTGTATATAGTAAGCACTGGAACGCTGTAATAATGTATATAGTCACTATTATTATATATAGTAAGCACTGGAATGCTGTAATAATGTATATAGTCACTTTTATTGTATATAGTAAGCACTGGAAAGCTGTAATAATGTATATAGTCACTATTATTGTATATAGTAAGCACTGGAATGCTGTAATAATGTATATACTCACTATTATTGTATATGGTAAGCACTGGAATGCTGTAATATTGTATATAGTCACTATTCTTGTATATAGTAAGCACTGGAAAGCTGTAATAATGTATACAGTCACTATTATTGTATATAGTAAGCACTGGAATGCTGTAATAATGTATACAGTCACTATTATTGTATATAGTAAGCACTGGAATGCTGTAATATTGTATATAGTCACTATTATTGTATATAGTAAGCACTGGAATGCTGTAATAATGTATACAGTCACTATTATTGTATATAGTAAGCACTGGAAAGCTGTAATAATGTATACAGTCACTATTATTGTATATAGTAAGCACTGGAATGCTATAATATTGTATATAGTCACTATTATTGTATATAGTAAGCACTGGAATGCTGTAATAATGTATACAGTCACTATTATTGTATATAGTAAGCACTGGAAAGCTGTAATAATGTATACAGTCACTATTATTGTATATAGTAAGCACTGGAATGCTGTAATAATGTATACAGTCACTATTATTGTATATAGTAAGCACTGGAATGCTGTAATATTGTATATAGTCACTATTATTGTATATAGTAAGCACTGGAATGCTGTAATAATGTATACAGTCACTATTATTGTATATAGTAAGCACTGGAAAGCTGTAATAATGTATACAGTCACTATTATTGTATATAGTAAGCACTGGAATGCTATAATATTGTATATAGTCACTATTATTGTATATAGTAAGCACTGGAATGCTGTAATAATGTATACAGTCACTATTATTGTATATAGTAAGCACTGGAAAGCTGTAATAATGTATACAGTCACTATTATTGTATATAGTAAGCACTGGAATGCTGTAATATTGTATATAATCACTATTATTGTATATAGTAAGCACTGGAAAGCTGTAATAATGTATACAGTCACTATTATTGTATATAGTAAGCACTGGAATGCTGTAACAATGTATATAATCACTATTATTGTATATAGTAAGCACTGGAATGCTGTAATATTGTATATAATCACTATTATTGTATATAGTAAGCACTGGAAAGCTGTAATATTGTATATAATCACTATTATTGTATATAGTAAGCACTGGAAAGCTGTAATAATGTATACAGTCACTATTATTGTATATAGTAAGCACTGGAATGCTGTAATATTGTATATAATCACTATTATTGTATATAGTAAGCACTGGAAAGCTGTAATAATGTATACAGTCACTATTATTGTATATAGTAAGCACTGGAATGCTGTAATAATGTATATAGTCACTATTATTGTATATAGTAAGCACTGGAATGCTGTAATAATGTATATAATCACTATTATTGTATATATAAGCACTGGAATGCTGTAATAATGTATACAGTCACTATTATTGTATATGGTAAGCAGTAGAATGCTGTAATATTGTATATAGTCACTATTATTGTATATGGAAAGCACTGGAATGCTGTAATAATGTATGAACTCACTATTATTGTAAATGGTAAGCACTGGAATGCAGTAATATTGTATATAATCACTATTATTGTATATATAAGCACTGGAAAGCTGTAATAATGTATATAGTCACTATTATTGTATATAGTAAGCACTGGAAAGCTGTAATAATGTATATAGTCACTATTATTGTATATAGTAAGCACTGGAACGCTGTAATAATGTATATAGTCAATATTATTATAGTAAGCACTGGAAAGCTGTAATAATGTATATAGTCACTATTATTGTATATATAAGCACTGGAATGCTGTAATAATGTATATAGTCACTATTATTGTATATAGTAAGCACTGGAATGCTGTAATAATGTATACAGTCACTATTATTGTATATAGTAGGCACTGGAAAGCTGTAATAATGTATACAGTCACTATTATTGTATATAGTAAGCACTGGAATGCTGTAATAATGTATACAGTCACTATTATTGTATATAGTAAGCACTGGAAAGCTGTAATAATGTATACAGTCACTATTATTGTATATAGTAAGCACTGGAATGCTGTAATAATGTATATAGTCACTATTATTGTATATAGTAAGCACTGGAATGCTGTAATAATGTATACAGTCACTATTATTGTATATAGTAAGCACTGGAATGCTGTAATAATGTATATAGTCACTATTATTGTATATAGTAAGCACTGGAATGCTGTAATAATGTATATAGTCACTATTATTGTATATAGTAAGCACTGGAATGCTGTAATAATGTATACAGTCACTATTATTGTATATAGTAAGCACTGGAATGCTGTAATAATGTATATAGTCACTATTATTGTATATATAAGCACTGGAATGCTGTAATAATGTATATAGTCACTATTATTGTATATAGTAAGCACTGGAAAGCTGTAATAATGTATACAGTCACTATTATTGTATATGGTAAGCACTGGAATGCTGTAATATTGTATATAGTCACTATTATTGTATATGGTAAGCACTGGAATGCTGTAATAATGTATATACTCACTATTATTGTATATAGTAAGCACTGGAATGCTGTAATAATGTATATAGTCACTATTATTGTATATAGTAAGCACTGGAATGCTGTAATATATCGTATATACTCACTATTATTGTATATAGTAAGCACTGGAATGCTGTAATAATGTATAAAGTCACTATTATTGTATATAGTAAGCACTGGAACGCTGTAATATTGTATATAGTCACTATTATTGTATATAGTCACTATTATTGTATATAGTAAGCACTGGAATGCTGTAATATTGTATATACTCACTATTATTGTATATAGTAAGCACTGGAACACTGTAATATTTGTATATACTCACTATTGTATATAGTAAGCACTGGAATGCTGTAATATTGTATATAATCACTATTATTGTATATAGTAAGCACTGGAATGCTGTAATATTGTGTATATAGTAGTGATGTACACCGGACATTTTTCTGGTTTTGTGTTTTGGTTTTGGATTCGGTTCTGCGGCCGTGTTTTGGATTCGGACGCGTTTTGGCAAAACCTCACCAAAAATTTTTTGTCGGATTCGGGTGTGTTTTGGATTCGGGTGTTTTTTTCAAAAAAACCTAAAAAACAGCTTAAATCATAGAATTTGGGGGTCATTTTGATCCCATAGTATTATTAACCTCAATTACCATAATTTACACTCATTTCCAGTCTATTCTGAACACCTCACACCTCACAATATTATTTTTAGTCCTAAAATTTGCACCAAGGTCGCTGGATGGCTAAGCTAAGCGACACAAGTGGCCGACACAAACACCTGGCCCATCTAGGAGTGGCACTGCAGTGTCAGACAGGATGACACTTCAAAAAAATTGTCCCAAAACAGCACATGATGCAAAGAAAAAAAGAGGCGCACCAAGGCCGCTGTGTGACTAAGCTAAGCGACACAAGTGGCCGACACAAACACCTGTCCCATCTAGGAGTGGCACTGCAGTGTCAGACAGGATGGCACTTCAAAAAAATTGTCCCCAAACAGCACATGATGCAAAGAAAAAAAGAGGCGCACGAAGGTCGCTGTGTGACTAAGCTAAGCGACACAAGTGGCCGACACAAACACCTGGCCCATCTAGGAGTGGCACTGCAGTGTCAGACAGGATGGCACTTCAAAAAAATTGTCCCCAAACAGCACATGATGCAAAGAAAAAAAGAGGCGCACCAAGGTCGCTGTGTGACTAAGCTAAGCGACACAAGTGGCCGACACAAACACCTGGCCCATCTAGGAGTGGCACTGCAGTGTCAGACAGGATGGCACTTCAAAAAAATTGCCCCAAACAACACATGATGCAAAGAAAAAAAGAGGCGCACCAAGGTCGCTGTGTGACTAAGCTAAGCGACACAAGTGGCCGACACAAACACCTGGCCCATCTAGGAGTGGCACTGCAGTGTCAGACAGGATGGCACTTCAAAAAAATTGTCCCCAAACAGCACATGATGCAAAGATAAATGAAAGAAAAGAGGTGCAAGATGGAATTGTCCTTGGGCCCTCCCACCCACCCTTATGTTGTATAAACAGGACATGCACACTTTAACGAACCCATCATTTCAGCGACAGGGTTTGCCACATGACTGTGACTGAAATGACTGGTTGGTTTGGGCCCCCACCAAAAAAGAAGCAATCAATCTCTCCTTGCACAAACTGGCTCTACAGAGGCAAGATGTCCACCTCCTCCTCATCATCCGATTCCTCACCCCTTTCAATGTGTACATCCCCCTCCTCACAGATTATTAATTCGTCCCCACTGGAATCCACCATCTCAGATCCCTGTGTACTTTCTGGAGGCAATTGCTGGTGAATGTCTCCACGGAGGAATTGATTATAATTAATTTTGATGAACATCATCTTCTCCACATTTTCTGGAAGTAACCTCGTACGCCGATTGTTGACAAGGTGAGAGGCTGCACTAAACACTCTTTCGGAGTACACACTGGAGGGAGGGCAACTTAGGTAGAGTAAAGCCAGTTTGTGCAAGGGCCTTCAAATTGCCTCTTTTTCCTGCCAGTATACGTACGGACTGTCTGACGTGCCTACTTGGATGCGGTCACTCATATAATCCTCCACCATTCTTTCAATAGTGAGAGAATCATATGCAGTGACAGTAGACGACATGTCAGTAATCGTTGGCAGGTCCTTCAGTCCGGACCAGATGTCAGCACTCGCTCCAGACTGACCTGCATCACCGCCAGCGGGTGGGCTCGGAATTCTTAGCCTTTTCCTCGCACCCCCAGTTGCGGAAGAATGTGAAGTAGGAGATGTTGACGGGTCACGTTCCGCTTGACTTGACAATTTTCTCACCAGCAGGTCTTTGAACCTCTGCAGACTTGTGTCTGCCGGAAAGAGAGATCCAACGTAGGTTTTAAATCTAGGATCGAGCACGGTGGCCAAAATGTAGTGCTCTGATTTCAACAGATTGACCACCCGTGAATCCTGGTTAAGCGAATTAAGGGCTCCATCCACAAGTCCCACATGCCTAGCGGAATCGCTCTGTTTTAGCTCCTCCTTCAATGTCTCCAGCTTCTTCTGCAAAAGCCTGATGAGGGGAATGACCTGACTCAGGCTGGCAGTGTCTGAACTGACTTCACGTGTGGCAAGTTCAAAGGGTTGCAGAACCTTGCACAACGTTGAAATCATTCTCCACTGCGCTTGAGTCAGGTGCATTCCCCCTCCTTTGCCTATATCATGGCCAGATGTATAGGCTTGAATGGCCTTTTGCTGCTCCTCCATCCTCTGAAGCATATAGAGGGTTGAATTCCACCTCGTTACCACCTCTTGCTTCAGATGATGGCAGGGCAGGTTCAGGGTTGTTTGGTGGTGCTCCAGTCTTCTGTACGCGGTGGCTGAATGCCGAAAGTGGCCCGCAATTCTTCGGGCCACCGACAGCATCTCTTGCACGCCCCTGTCGTTTTTTAAATAATTCTGCACCACCAAATTCAATGTATGTGCAAAACATGGGACGTGCTGGAATTTGCCCAGATGTAATGCACGCACAATATTGCTGGCGTTGTCCGATGTCACATATCCCCAGGAGAGTCCAATTGGGGTAAGCCATTCTGCGATGATCTTCCTCAGTTTATGTAAGAGGTTGTCAGCTGTGTGCCTCTTCTGGAAAGCGGTGATACAAAGCGTAGCCTGCCTAGGAACGAGTTGGCGTTTGCAAGATGCTGCTACTGGTGCCGCCGCTGCTGTTCTTGCTGCGGGAGGCAATACATCTGCCCAGTGGGCTGTCACAGTCATATAGTCCTGAGTCTGCCCTGCTCCATTTGTCCACATGTCCGTGGTTAAGTGGGCATTGGGTACAACTGCATTTTTTAGGACACTGGTGACTCTTTTTCTGAGGTCTGTGTACATTTTTGGTATCGTCTGCCTAGAGAAATGGAACCTAGATGGTATTTGGTACCGGGGACACAGTACTTCAATCAAGTCTCTAGTTGCCTCTGAATTAACGGTGGATACCGGAACCACGTTTCTCACCGCCCAGGCTGCCAAGGCCTGAGTTATCTGCTTTGCAGCAGGATGACTGCTGTGATATTTCATCTTCCTCGCAGAGGACTGTTGGACAGTCAATTGCTTACTGGAAGTAGTACAAGTGGTCTTCCGACTTCCCCTCTGGGATGACGATCGACTCCCAGCAGCAACAACAGCAGCGCCAGCAGCAGTAGGCGTTACACTCAAGGATGCATCGGAGGAATCCCAGGCAGGAGAGGACTCGTCAGACTTGCCAGTGACATGGCCTGCAGGACTATTGGCTTTCCTGGGTAAGGAGGAAATTGACACTGAGGGAGTTGGTGGTGTGGTTTGCAGGAGCTTGGTTATAAGAGGAAGGGATTTAGTGGTCAGTGGACTGCTTCCGCTGTCATCCAAAGTTTTTGAACTTGTCACTGACAATGCGCTGCAGGTGACATATAAGGAAGGATGTTCCGAGGTGGTTAACGTCCTTACCCCTACTTATTACAGCTTGACAAAGGCAACACACGGCTTGACCTGTTGTCCGCATTTGTGTTGAAATAATTCCACACCGAAGAGCTGATTTTTTTTGTATTACGACCAGGCATGTCAATGGCCATATTCGTCCCACGGACAACAGGTGTCTCCCCGGGTGCCTGACTTAAACAAACCACCTCACCATCAGAATCCTCCTTGTCAATTTCCTCCCCAGCGCCAGCAACACCCATATCCTCATCCTGGTGTACTTCAACAGTGACATCTTCAATTTGACTATCAGGAACTGGACTGCGGGTGCTCCTTCCAGCACTTGCAGGGGGCGTGCAAATGGTGGAAGGCGCAAGCTCTTCCCGTCCAGTGTTGGGAAGGTCAGGCATCGCAACCGACACAATTGGACTCTCCTTGGGGATTTGTGATTTAGAAGAACGTACAGTTCTTTGCTGTGCTTTTGCCAGCTTAAGTCTTTTCATTTTTCTTGCGAGAGGATAAGTGCTTCCATCCTCATGTGAATCTGAACCACTAGCCATGAACATAGGCCAGGGCCTCAGCCGTTCCTTGCCACTCCGTGTCGTAAATGGCAAGTTTACGCTTCGCATCAGACGCTTTCAATTTTGATTTTTGGGTCATTTTACTGAACTTTTGTTTTTTGGATTTTACATGCTCTCTACTATGACATTGGGCATCGGCCTTGGCATACGACGTTGATGGCATTTCATCGTCTCGGCCATGACTAGTGGCAGCAGCTTCAGCACGAGGTGGAAGTGGATCTTGATCTTTCCCTATTTTAACCTCCACATTTTTGTTCTCCATTTTTTAATGTGTGGAATTATATGCCAGTACTATCAATAGCAATGGCCTACTACTATATATACTGCGCACCACAAAAATGCACCACAGGCATAGAATGTAGATGGATAGTATACTTAATGACGACACAGAGGTAGGTACAGCAGTGGCCTTCCGTACCGTACTGCTATATATACTGGTGGTCACTGTGTCAGCAAACTGCAAAACTAAAATGCACCACAGGTATAGAATGTAGATGGATAGTATACTTAATGACGACACAGAGGTAGATACAGCAGTGGCCTTCCGTACCGTACTGCTATATATACTGGTGGTCACTGTGTCAGCAAACTGCAAAACTAAAATGCACCACAGGTATAGAATGTAGATGGATAGTATACTTAATGACGACACAGAGGTAGGTACAGCAGTGGCCTTCCGTACCGTACTGCTATATATACTGGTGGTCACTGTGTCAGCAAACTGCAAAACTAAAATGCACCACAGGTATAGAATGTAGATGGATAGTATACTTAATGACGACACAGAGGTAGGTACAGCAGTGGCCTTCCGTACCGTACTGCTATATATACTGGTGGTCACTGTGTCAGCAAACTGCAAAACTAAAATGCACCACAGGTATAGAATGTAGATGGATAGTATACTTAATGACGACACAGAGGTAGGTACAGCAGTGGCCTTCCGTACCGTACTGCTATATATACTGGTGATCACTGTGTCAGCAAACTGCAAAACTAAAATGCACCACAGGTATAGAATGTAGATGGATAGTATACTTAATGACGACACAGAGGTAGATACAGCAGTGGCCTTCCGTACCATACTGCTATATATACTGGTGGTCACTGTGTCAGCAAACTGCAAAACTAAAATGCACCACAGGTATAGAATGTAGATGGATAGTATACTTAATGACGACACAGAGGTAGGTACAGCAGTGGCCTTCCGTACCGTACTGCTATATATACTGGTGGTCACTGTGTCAGCAAACTGCAAAACTAAAATGCACCACAGGTATAGAATGTAGATGGATAGTATACTTAATGACGACACAGAGGTAGGTACAGCAGTGGCCTTCCGTACCGTACTGCTATATATACTGGTGGTCACTGTGTCAGCAAACTGCAAAACTAAAATGCACCACAGGTATAGAATGTAGATGGATAGTATACTTAATGACGACACAGAGGTAGGTACAGCAGTGGCCTTCCGTACCGTACTGCTATATATACTGGTGGTCACTGTGTCAGCAAAACTCTGCACTGTACTCCTCCTATATAATATTATACTGGTGGTCCCGACTCCCCAGTCCCCACAATAAAGCAGCACACTGAGCACAGATATGGAGTGTTTTTCAGGCAGACAACGTATACTGGTGGTCACTGTCAGCAAAACTCTGCACTGTACTCCTCCTATATAATACTGCTGCTCCCCAGTCCCCACAATAAAGCAGTGTGAGCACAGATATATGCAGCACACTGAGCAAAGATAAGTTGCGTTTTTTTCAGGCAGAGAATGGATAAAACTGGTGGTCACTGATCAGCAAAACTCTGCACTGTACTCCTCCTATATAATATTATACTGGTGTTCCCCAGTCCCCACAATAAAGCAGCACACCGAGCACAGATATGGAGTGTTTTTCAGGCAGACAACGTATACTGGTGGTCACTGTCAGCAAAACTCTGCACTGTACTCCTCCTATATAATACTGCTGCTCCCCAGTCCCCACAATAAAGCAGTGTGAGCACAGATATATGCAGCACACTGAGCACAGATAAGGAGCGTTTTTTTCAGGCAGAGAACGGATAAAACTGGTGGTCACTGTCAGCAAAACTCTGCACTGTACTCCTACTATATAATACTGCTGGTCCCCAGTCCCCACAATAAAGCAGTGTGAGCACAGATATATGCAGCACACTGAGCACAGATATGGAGTGTTTTTCAGGCAGACAACGTATACTGGTGGTCACTGTCAGCAAAACTCTGCACTGTACTCCTCCTATATTATACAGCTGCTCCCCAGTCCTCCCCACAATTAAGCAATAGTGCACAATCAAGTTCAACAATAACGGAGAGGACGCCAGCCACGTCCTCTCCCTAACATTTCCAATGCACGAGTGAAAATGGCGGCGACGTGCGGCTGCTTATATAGAATCCGAATCTCGCGAGAATCCGACAGTGGGATGATAACGTTCGGGTGCGCTCGGGTTAACCGAGCCATACGGGAGAATCCGAGTATGGCTCGGACCCGTGTAAAAAGGGTGAAGTTCGGGGGGTTCGGTTTCCGAGAAACCAAACCGGCTCATCACTAGTATATAGTCACTATTATTGTATATAGTAAGCACTGGAATGCTGTAATATTGTATATACTCACCATTGTATATAGTAAGCACTGGAATGCTGTAATATTGTATATAGTCACTATTATTGTATATAGTAAGCACTGGAATGCTGTAATATTGTATATAGTCACTATTGTATATAGTAAGCACTGGAACGCTGTAATAATGTATATAGTCACTATTATTGTATATAGTAAGCACTAGAACGCTGTAATAATGTATATACTCACTATTATTGTATATAGTCACTATTATTGTATATAGTAAGCACTGGAATGCTGTAATATTGTATATAATCACTATTATTGTATATATAAGCACTGGAATGCTGTAATAATGTATATAGTCACTATTATTGTATATAGTAAGCACTGGAATGATGTAATATTGTATATAGTCACTATTATTGTATATAGTAAGCACTGGAATGCTGTAATAATGTATATAGTCACTATTATTGTATATAGTAAGCACTGGAACGCTGTAATAATGTATATAGTCACTATTATTGTATATAGTAAGCAGTGGAATGCTGTAATAATGTATATAGTCACTATTATTGTATATAGTAAGCACTGGAAAGCTGTAATAATGTATATAGTCACTATTATTATATATAGTAAGCACTGGAAAGCTGTAATAATGTATATAGTCACTATTATTGTATATAGTAAGCACTGGAACGCTGTAATAATGTATATAGTCACTATTATTGTATATAGTAAGCAGTGGAATGCTGTAATAATGTATATAGTCACTATTATTGTATATAGTAAGCACTGGAAAGCTGTAATAATGTATATAGTCACTATTATTATATATAGTAAGCACTGGAAAGCTGTAATAATGTATATAGTCACTATTATTGTATATAGTAAGCAGTGGAATGCTGTAATAATGTATATACTTACTATTATTGTACATGGTAAGCACTGGAATGCTGTAATAATGTATATACTCACTATTATTGTACATGGTAAGCACTGGAATGCTGTAATAATGTATATAGTCACTATTATTGTATATAGTAAGCAGTGGAATGCTGTAATAATGTATATACTCACTATTGTATATAGTAAGCACTGGAATGCTGTAATATTGTATATAGTCACTATTATTGTATATAGTAAGCACTGGAATGCTGTAATATTGTATATAGTCACTATTGTATATAGTAAGCACTGGAATGCTGTAATATTGTATATAATCACTATTATTGTATATAGTCACTATTATTGTATATAGTAAGCACTGGAACGCTGTAATAATGTATATAGTCACTATTATTGTATATAGTAAGCACTGGAATGCTGTAATAATGTATATACTCACTATTATTGTATATAGTCACTATTATTGTATATAGTCACTATTATTGTATATAGTAAGCACTGGAATGCTGTAATAATGTATATACTCACTATTATTGTATATAGTCACTATTATTGTATATAGTCACTATTATTGTATATCGTCACTATTATTGTATATAGTAAGCACTGGAACGCTGTAATAATGTATATACTCACTATTATTGTATATAGTCACTATTATTGTATATAGTAAGCACTGGAATGCTGTAATATTGTATATAATCACTATTATTGTATATATAAGCACTGGAATGCTGTAATAATGTATATAGTCACTATTATTGTATATAGTAAGCACTGGAATGCTGTAATAATGTATATAGTCACTATTATTGTATATAGTAGGCACTGGAATGCTGTAATAATGTATATAGTCACTATTATTGTATATAGTAAGCAGTGGAATGCTGTAATAATGTATATAGTCACTATTATTGTATATAGTAGGCACTGGAATGCTGTAATAATGTATATAGTCACTATTATTGTATATAGTAAGCAGTGGAATGCTGTAATAATGTATATAGTCACTATTATTGTATATATAAGCACTGGAATGCAGTAATAATGTATACAGTCACTATTATTGTATATATAAGCACTGGAATGCTGTAATAATGTATACAGTCACTATTATTGTATATAGTAAGCACTGGAAAGCTGTAATGATGTATATAGTCACTATTATAGTATATAGTAAGCAGTGGAATGCTGTAATAATGTATACAGTCACTATTATTGTATATAGTAAGCACTGGAAAGCTGTAATAATGTATATAGTCACTATTATTGTATATGGTAAGCACTGGAAAGCTGTAATGATGTATATAGTCACTATTATAGTATATAGTAAGCATTGGAATAACTAATAATGCAGTTACAGCTCCAATATACAGAAATACAATCATATACTCACCACAACATCCTGTATCTTTTTGATCCATTGCTTTTGACATAATTTCTAATGTACAGATATGTTTCCTTATTGCATAGATATGTAATTTGTTCCCAGGGTGATTTCAGATCAGAAGTAGAAATAGAATGATTTAGAGAGAAAGTAAAAAAAATATTAAAAAAATAAATAAATTGAATTTTCCTTTTCCTTCTTTCCAAACTTAACTATCACTGTAGTTGAAGTTGGAAAGTAATTGCCGTATGGCGTAGTGTGAAGTAGGCTGTCAGGGGAATGCAGAGAACCCCCCTCTGGTGTCCCCTTCTGTGTTAGCTCTTTGGATTTCCTTCTCCGCTGCTGCTGCTGCTGTTGTGACTTTTGCAGCTGCTCCCTCTGCCTGTTCTTATATATGCAGAGATTGTGTGCACACGGCCAGCCCTGGAGCCAATGGGAAGCTAGAGGTCTGCATACAGAGCCGCCCAGTCAGGACTTCCCTCTGCCTGTTCTTATATATGCAGAGATTGTGTGCACACTGCCAGCCCTGGAGCCAATGGGAAGCTAGAGGTCTGCATACAGAGCCGCCCAGTCAGGACTTCCCTCTGCCTGTAGCAGTGCATGGCTGTGTGCATGGCTGTGTGTGTGCTGCTATCACATAGTGATATACTCTGACTGCAGACAGCCCTCCGGCCTATGAACCTTCTAGCTGTGTCTGCTTTGTCCATGGTGCGCACAATACCTGACAAGTGACAGGGATGACCTGATGGAGCTGCTGTGGTGAGAAAGAGTCACTAGGAGCTGTCTGCAGAGGGCTGACACCCATCCAGCTGCATGAGACACAGGGGGAGATTTATCAAAGTTTGGAGACAGTAGGTCTCCATGTTCACCAGGGGCACCAAAAGAGAAAGGGTGCCACCCGCGGCCCTGGAGTAGACTCACATCACGGGTGACTGGCATTGCACTACAGTGCAGCAGTTCTAAATAAAACTGGTGCAGCCCTTGCTGCTGGGAGCTGTCGTTTATTTAGAGCGGATCCACTGTAGTTACACAGACTGAGAGCGGCGACCGGAGCGGCTACTGTGTGCGAGTCACCGATGTCCCCTATTGGGAGCTGGAGCGGTAGGGGGCGCACTGCAGGGATGCTAGTCGAGTGAGTGACCACATGGCTGGGGACAGATACACTCACAGCGTTTTCACAACACGAAGTGTATAATGCCACGAACAGAGGAGATATCTGAGGACCTCAGGAGAAGCGTTGCTGATGCTCATCAGGCTGGCAAAGGTTAAAGGCCCCAAACAGCACATGATGCAAAGATGAAAAAGAGGGCAATGACTAAGCTAAGCGACACAAGCGTGTGGCAAAACACCTGTCCCATCTAGGGTTGGCACTGCAGTCCCACTGCACTAATGGCGGATACCGGACACACGTCTAACACAAGCATAGTTGTTATGGCCTCAGTAATCCATACCACTGTAATTATACGGTAGGATCACTGGATTTATACGCAGTCTCACTGTAATTATACAGCAGGATCACTGGAATTATACAGCAGTATTACTAGAATTATACGGCAGTACCACTGTAATTATACGGCGGGATTACTAGAATTACACGGCAGGATTACTGTAATTATACGGCAGGATCACTGGAATTATACAGCAGTATTACTAGAATTATACGGCAGGATCACTGGAATTATACAGCAGTATTACTAGAATTATACGGCAGTACCACTGTAATTATACAGCAGGATCACTGTAATTATACAGCAGTATTACTAGAATTATACGGCAGTACCACTGTAATTATACGGCGGGATTACTAGAATTACACGGCAGGATTACTGTAATTATACGGCAGGATTACTGTAATTATACGGCAGGATTACTAGAATTACACGGCAGGATTACTGTAATTATACGGCAGGATCACTGGAATTATACTGCAGTATTACTAGAATTATACGGCAGTACCACTGTAATTATACGGCGGGATTACTGTAATTATACGGCAGGATCACTGTAATTATACGGCAGGATCACTGGAATTATACGGCAGGATCACTGGAATTATACAGCAGGATTACTGGATTTATACGGCAGGATCACTGTAAATATATACGCCAGTACCACTGTAATTATACGGCAGGATTACTGGAATCATACGGCAGGATCACTGGAATTATACGGCATGATCACTGAATTTATAAGGCAGTAATACTGGACATATACGGCAGTACCACTGTAATTATACGGCGGGATTACTGTAATTATACGGCAGGATTACTAGAATTACACGGCAGGATTACTGTAATTATACGGCAGGATCACTGGAATTATATGGCAGGATTACTGGAATTATACAGCGGGATTACTGGAATTATATGGCAGGATTACTGGAATTATACAGCGGGATTACTGAAATTATACGGCAGGATTACTAGAATTATACGGCAGGATTACTAGAATTATACGGCAGGATCACTGGAATTATACGGCAGGATCACTGGAATTATACAGCAGGATTACTGGATTTATACGGCAGGATCACTGTAATTATACGGCAGGATCACTGGAATTATACGGCAGGATCACTGGAATTATACAGCAGGATTACTGGATTTATACGGCAGGATCACTGTAAATATATACGCCAGTACCACTGTAATTATACGGCAGGATTACTGGAATCATACGGCAGGATCACTGGAATTATACGGCATGATCACTGAATTTATACGGCAGTAATACTGGACATATACGGCAGTACCACTGTAATTATACGGCGGGATTACTGTAATTATACGGCAGGATTACTAGAATTACACGGCAGGATTACTGTAATTATACGGCAGGATCACTGGAATTATATGGCAGGATTACTGGAATTATACAGCGGGATTACTGGAATTATATGGCAGGATTACTGGAATTATACAGCGGGATTACTGGAATTATACGGCAGGATTACTAGAATTATACGGCAGGATTACTAGAATTATACGGCAGGATCACTGGAATTATACGGCAGGATCACTGGAATTATACAGCAGGATTACTGGATTTATACGACAGGATCACTGTAATTATACGGCAGGATCACTGGAATTATACGGCAGGATCACTGGAATTATACAGCAGGATTACTGGATTTATACGGCAGGATCACTGTAAATATATACGCCAGTACCACTGTAATTATACGGCAGGATTACTGGAATCATACGGCAGGATCACTGGAATTATACGGCATGATCACTGAATTTATACGGCAGTAATACTGGACATATACGGCAGTACCACTGTAATTATACGGCGGGATTACTGTAATTATACGGCAGGATTACTAGAATTACACGGCAGGATTACTGTAATTATACGGCAGGATCACTGGAATTATATGGCAGGATTACTGGAATTATACAGCGGGATTACTGGAATTATATAGCAGGATTACTGGAATTATACAGCGGGATTACTGGAATTATACGGCAGGATTACTAGAATTATACGGCAGGATTACTAGAATTATACGGCAGGATCACTGTAATTATACGGCAGGATCACTGGAATTATACAGCAGGATTACTGGATTTATACGGCAGGATCACTGGAATTATACGGCAGGATCACTAGAATTATACAGCAGGATTACTGGATTTATACGGCAGGATCACTGTAAATATATACGCCAGTACCACTGTAATTATACGGCAGGATTACTGGAATCATACGGCAGGATCACTGGAATTATACGGCAGGATCACTGAATTTATACGGCAGTAATACTGGACATATACGGCAGTACCACTGTAATTATACGGCAGGATTACTGTAATTATACGTCAGGATCACTAGAATTACACGGCAGGATTACTGTAATTATACGGCAGGATCACTGGAATTATATGGCAAGATTACTGGAATTATACAGCGGGATTACTGGAATTATACGGCAGGATTACTAGAATTATACGGCAGGATTACTAGAATTATACGGCAGGATCACTGGAATTATACGGCAGGATCACTGGAATTATACAGCAGGATTACTGGATTTATACGGCAGGATCACTGTAATTATACGGCAGGATCACTGGAATTATACAGCGGGATTACTGGAATGATACGGCAGGATTACTAGAATTATACGGCAGGATTACTAGAATTATACGGCAGTACCACTGTAATTATACGGCAGGATCACTGAAATTATACGGCAGGATCACTGGAATTATACGGCAGGGTCACTGGAATTATACAGCAGGATTACTGGATTTATACGGCAGGATCACTGTAAATATATACGCCAGTACCACTGTAATTATACGGCAGGATTACTGGAATCATACGGCAGGATCACTGGAATTATACGGCATGATCACTGAATTTATAAGGCAGTAATACTGGACATATACGGCAGTACCACTGTAATTATACGGCGGGATTACTGTAATTATACGGCAGGATTACTAGAATTACACGGCAGGATTACTGTAATTATACGGCAGGATCACTGGAATTATATGGCAGGATTACTGGAATTATACAGCGGGATTACTGGAATTATATGGCAGGATTACTGGAATTATACAGCGGGATTACTGGAATTATACGGCAGGATTACTAGAATTATACGGCAGGATTACTAGAATTATACGTCAGGATCACTGGAATTATACGGCAGGATCACTGGAATTATACAGCAGGATTACTGGATTTATACGGCAGGATCACTGTAATTATACGGCAGGATCACTGGAATTATACGGCAGGATCACTGGAATTATACAGCAGGATTACTGGATTTATACGGCAGGATCACTGTAAATATATACGCCAGTACCACTGTAATTATACGGCAGGATTACTGGAATCATACGGCAGGATCACTGGAATTATACGGCAGGATCACTGAATTTATACGGCAGTAATACTGGACATATACGGCAGTACCACTGTAATTATACGGCGGGATTACTGTAATTATACGGCAGGATTACTAGAATTACACGGCAGGATTACTGTAATTATACGGCAGGATCACTGGAATTATATGGCAGGATTACTGGAATTATATGGCAGGATTACTGGAATTATATGGCGGGATTACTGGAATTATACAGCGGGATTACTGGAATTATACGGCAGGATTACTAGAATTATACGGCAGGATTACTAGAATTATACGGCAGGATCACTATAATTATACGGCAGGATCACTGGAATTATACAGCAGGATTACTGGATTTATACGGCAGGATCACTGGAATTATACGGCAGGATCACTGGAATTATACGGCAGGATCACTGGAATTATACAGCAGGATCACTGGATTTATACGGCAGGATCACTGTAAATATATACGCCAGTACCACTGTAATTATACGGCAGGATTACTGGAATCATACGGCAGGATCACTGGAATTATACGGCAGGATCACTGGAATTATACGGCAGGATCACTGGAATTATACAGCAGGTTTACTGGATTTATACGGCAGGATCACTGTAAATATATACGCCAGTACCACTGTAATTATACGGCAGGATTACTGGAATCATACGGCAGGATCACTGGAATTATACGGCAGGATCACTGTAATTATACGGCAGGATCACTGGCATTATACAGCAGTATTACTAGAATTATACGGCAGTACCACTGTAATTATACGGCGGGATTACTAGAATTACACGGCAGGATTACTGTAATTATACGGCAGGATCACTGGAATTATACAGCAGTATTACTAGAATTATACGGCAGTACCACTGTAATTATAAGGCGGGATTACTAGAATTACACGGCAGGATTACTGTAATTATACGGCAGGATCACTGGAATTATACAGCAGTATTACTAGAATTATACGGCAGTACCACTGTAATTATACGGCGGGATTACTAGAATTACACGGCAGGATTACTGTAATTATACGGCAGGATCACTGGAATTATACAGCAGTATTACTAGAATTATACGGCAGTACCACTGTAATTATAAGGCGGGATTACTAGAATTACACGGCAGGATTACTGTAATTATACGGCAGGATCACTGGAATTATACAGCAGTATTACTAGAATTATACGGCAGTACCACTGTAATTATACGGCGGGATTACTAGAATTACATGGCAGGATTACTGTAATTATACGGCAGGATCACTGGAATTATACAGCAGTTTTACTAGAATTATACGGCAGGATCACTGGAATTATACAGCAGTATTACTAGAATTATACGGCAGTACCACTGTAATTATACAGCAGGATCACTGTAATTATACAGCAGTATTACTAGAATTATACGGCAGTACCACTGTAATTATACGGCGGGATTACTAGAATTACACGGCAGGATTACTGTAATTATACGGCAGGATTACTGTAATTATACGGCAGGATTACTAGATTTACACGGCAGGATTACTGTAATTATACGGCAGGATCACTGGAATTATACTGCAGTATTACTAGAATTATACGGCAGTACCACTGTAATTATACGGCGGGATTACTGTAATTATACGGCAGGATCACTGTAATTATACGGCAGGATCACTGGAATTATACGGCAGGATCACTGGAATTATACAGCGGTATTCCTGTAATTATACGGCAGGATTACTAGAATTACACGGCAGGATTACTGTAATTATACGGCAGGATCACTGGAATTATATGGCAGGATTACTGGAATTATACAGCGGGATTACTGGAATTATATGGCAGGATTACTGGAATTATACAGCGGTATTACTGGAATTATACGGCAGGATTACTAGAATTATACGGCAGGATTACTAGAATTATACGGCAGGATCACTGGAATTATACGGCAGGATTACTGGATTTATACGGCAGGATCACTGTAATTATACGGCAGGATCACTGGAATTATACGGCAGGATCACTGGAATTATACGTCAGGATCACTGGAATTATACAGCAGGATTACTGGATTTATACGGCAGGATCACTGTAAATATATACGCCAGTACCACTGTAATTATACGGCAGGATTACTGGAATCATACGGCAGGATCACTGGAATTATACGGCATGATCACTGAATTTATACGGCAGTAATACTGGACATATACGGCAGTACCACTGTAATTATACGGCGGGATTACTGTAATTATACGGCAGGATTACTAGAATTACACGGCAGGATTACTGTAATTATACGGCAGGATCACTGGAATTATATGGCAGGATTACTGGAATTATACAGCGGGATTACTGGAATTATATGGCAGGATTACTGGAATTATACAGCGGGATTACTGGAATTATACGGCAGGATTACTAGAATTATACGGCAGGATTACTAGAATTATACGGCAGGATCACTGGAATTATACGGCAGGATCACTGGAATTATACAGCAGGATTACTGGATTTATACGGCAGGATCACTGTAATTATACGGCAGGATCACTGGAATTATACGGCAGGATCACTGGAATTATACAGCAGGATTACTGGATTTATACGGCAGGATCACTGTAAATATATACGCCAGTACCACTGTAATTATACGGCAGGATTACTGGAATCATACGGCAGGATCACTGGAATTATACGGCATGATCACTGAATTTATACGGCAGTAATACTGGACATATACGGCAGTACCACTGTAATTATACGGCGGGATTACTGTAATTATACGGCAGGATTACTAGAATTACACGGCAGGATTACTGTAATTATACGGCAGGATCACTGGAATTATATGGCAGGATTACTGGAATTATACAGCGGGATTACTGGAATTATATAGCAGGATTACTGGAATTATACAGCGGGATTACTGGAATTATACGGCAGGATTACTAGAATTATACGGCAGGATTACTAGAATTATACGGCAGGATCACTGTAATTATACGGCAGGATCACTGGAATTATACAGCAGGATTACTGGATTTATACAGCAGGATCACTGGAATTATACGGCAGGATCACTAGAATTATACAGCAGGATTACTGGATTTATACGGCAGGATCACTGTAAATATATACGCCAGTACCACTGTAATTATACGGCAGGATTACTGGAATCATACGGCAGGATCACTGGAATTATACGGCAGGATCACTGAATTTATACGGCAGTAATACTGGACATATACGGCAGTACCACTGTAATTATACGGCAGGATTACTGTAATTATACGTCAGGATTACTAGAATTACACGGCAGGATTACTGTAATTATACGGCAGGATCACTGGAATTATATGGCAGGATTACTGGAATTATACAGCGGGATTACTGGAATTATACGGCAGGATTACTAGAATTATACGGCAGGATTACTAGAATTATACGGCAGGATCACTGGAATTATACGGCAGGATCACTGGAATTATACAGCAGGATTACTGGATTTATACGGCAGGATCACTGTAATTATACGGCAGGATCACTGGAATTATACAGCGGGATTACTGGAATGATACGGCAGGATTACTAGAATTATACGGCAGGATTACTAGAATTATACGGCAGTACCACTGTAATTATACGGCAGGATCACTGAAATTATACGGCAGGATCACTGGAATTATACGGCAGGGTCACTGGAATTATACAGCAGGATTACTGGATTTATACGGCAGGATCACTGTAAATATATACGCCAGTACCACTGTAATTATACGGCAGGATTACTGGAATCATACGGCAGGATCACTGGAATCATACGGCAGGATCACTGAATTTATACGGCAGTAATACTGGACATATATGGCAGCACAGGGACACCACCACTGGACTGATGCTGCACAACACAGCACCACTGCAATGGACTGGATTTATACAGCAGCACTGGACATATGGCAGCAGAGGACCGCACTTTGACTGGTCACTGGACTGACTGATGCACAGGACACTATCACTGGTCTGATGCAGGACAACACAGCAACACTGTAAGGGACTACTTATACAGCAGCACTGGACATATGGCAAACCATGATACCACCACCACCACCACCACCACCACCACCACCACCACCGTGTTTCACAGATGGTATGAGGTTTTATGCTGGAATGCAGTATTTTCATTCTCCAAACATAACGCTTCTCATTTAAACTAGAGATGAGCGCCTGAAATTTTTCGGGTTTTGTGTTTTGGTTTTGGGTTCGGTTCCGCGGCCGTGTTTTGGGTTCGAACGCGTTTTGGCAAAACCTCACCGAATTATTTTTGTCGGATTCGGGTGTGTTTTGGATTCGGGTGTTTTTTTCCAAAAACACTAAAAAACAGCTTAAATCATAGAATTTGGGGGTCATTTTGATCCCAAAGTATTATTAACCTCAAAAACCATAATTTACACTCATTTTCAGTCTATTCTGAATACCTCACACCTCACAATATTATTTTTAGTCCTAAAATTTGCACCGAGGTCGCTGTGTGAGTAAGATAAGCGACCCTAGTGGCCGACACAAACACCGGGCCCATCTAGGAGTGGCACTGCAGTGTCACGCAGGATGTCCCTTCCAAAAAACCCTCCCCAAACAGCACATGACGCAAAGAAAAAAAGAGGCGCAATGAGGTAGCTGTGTGAGTAAGATTAGCGACCCTAGTGGCCGACACAAACACCGGGCCCATCTAGGAGTGGCACTGCAGTGTCACGCAAGATGTCCCTTCCAAAAAACCCTCCCCAAACAGCACATGACGCAAAGAAAAAAAGAGGCGCAATGAGGTAGCTGTGTGAGTAAGATTAGCGACCCTAGTGGCCGACACAAACACCGGGCCCATCTAGGAGTGGCACTGCAGTGTCACGCAGGATGGCCCTTCCAAAAAACCCTCCCCAAACAGCACATGACGCAAAGAAAAAAAGAGGCGCAATGAGGTAGCTGACTGTGTGAGTAAGATTAGCGACCCTAGTGGCCGACACAAACACCGGGCACATCTAGGAGTGGCACTGCAGTGTCACGCAGGATGTCCCTTCCAAAAAACCCTCCCCAAACAGCACATGACGCAAAGAAAAAAAGAGGCGCAATGAGGTAGCTGTGTGAGTAAGATTAGCGACCCTAGTGGCCGACACAAACACCGGGCACATCTAGGAGTGGCACTGCAGTGTCACGCAGGATGTCCCTTCCAAAAAACCCTCCCCAAACAGCACATGACGCAAAGAAAAAAAGAGGCGCAATGAGGTAGCTGTGTGAGTAAGATTAGCGACCCTAGTGGCCGACACAAACACCGGGCCCATCTAGGAGTGGCACTGCAGTGTCACGCAGGATGTCCCTTCCAAAAAACCCTCCCCAATCAGCACATGATGCAAAGAAAAAGAAAAGAAAAAAGAGGTGCAAGATGGAATTATCCTTGGGCCCTCCCACCCACCCTTATGTTGTATAAACAAAACAGGACATGCACACTTTAACCAACCCATCATTTCAGTGACAGGGTCTGCCACACGACTGTGACTGATATGACGGGTTGGTTTGGACCCCCCCCAAAAAAGAAGCAATTAATCTCTCCTTGCACAAACTGGCTCTACAGAGGCAAGATGTCCACCTCATCTTCACCCTCCGATATATCACCGTGTACATCCCCCTCCTCACAGATTATCAATTCGTCCCCACTGGAATCCACCATCTCAGCTCCCTGTGTACTTTGTGGAGGCAATTGCTGCTGGTCAATGTCTCCGCGGAGGAATTGATTATAATTCATTTTAATGAACATCATCTTCTCCACATTTTCTGGATGTAACCTCGTACGCCGATTGCTGACAAGGTGAGCGGCGGCACTAAACACTCTTTCGGAGTACACACTTGTGGGAGGGCAACTTAGGTAGAATAAAGCCAGTTTGTGCAAGGGCCTCCAAATTGCCTCTTTTTCCTGCCAGTATAAGTACGGACTGTGTGACGTGCCTACTTGGATGCGGTCACTCATATAATCCTCCACCATTCTATCAATGTTGAGAGAATCATATGCAGTGACAGTAGACGACATGTCCGTAATCGTTGTCAGGTCCTTCAGTCCGGACCAGATGTCAGCATCAGCAGTCGCTCCAGACTGCCCTGCATCACCGCCAGCGGGTGGGCTCGGAATTCTGAGCCTTTTCCTCGCACCCCCAGTTGCGGGAGAATGTGAAGGAGGAGATGTTGACAGGTCGCGTTCCGCTTGACTTGACAATTTTGTCACCAGCAGGTCTTTCAACCCCAGCAGACCTGTGTCTGCCGGAAAGAGAGATCCAAGGTAGGCTTTAAATCTAGGATCGAGCACGGTGGCCAAAATGTAGTGCTCTGATTTCAACAGATTGACCACCCGTGAATCCTTGTTAAGCGAATTAAGGGCTGCATCCACAAGTCCCACATGCCTAGCGGAATCGCTCCGTGTTAGCTCCTTCTTCAATGCCTCCAGCTTCTTCTGCAAAAGCCTGATGAGGGGAATGACCTGACTCAGGCTGGCAGTGTCTGAACTGACTTCACGTGTGGCAAGTTCAAAGGGCATCAGAACCTTGCACAACGTTGAAATCATTCTCCACTGCACTTGAGACAGGTGCATTCCATCTCCTATATCGTGCTCAATTGTATAGGCTTGAATGGCCTTTTGCTGCTCCTCCAACCTCTGAAGCATATAGAGGGTTGAATTCCACCTCGTTACCACTTCTTGCTTCAGATGATGGCAGGGCAGGTTCAGTAGTTTTTGGTGGTGCTCCAGTCTTCTGTACGTGGTGCCTGTACGCCGAAAGTGTCCCGCAATTTTTCTGGCCACCGACAGCATCTCTTGCACGCCCCTGTCGTTTTTTAAAAAATTCTGCACCACCAAATTCAAGGTATGTGCAAAACATGGGACGTGCTGGAATTTGCCCATATTTAATGCACACACAATATTGCTGGCGTTGTCCGATGCCACAAATCCACAGGAGAGTCCAATTGGGGTAAGCCATTCCGCGATGATCTTCCTCAGTTGCCGTAAGAGGTTTTCAGCTGTGTGCGTATTCTGGAAAGCGGTGATACAAAGCGTAGCCTGCCTAGGAGAGAGTTGGCGTTTGCGAGATGCTGCTACTGGTGCCGCCGCTGCTGTTCTTGCGGCGGGAGTCCATACATCTACCCAGTGGGCTGTCACAGTCATATAGTCCTGACCCTGCCCTGCTCCACTTGTCCACATGTCCGTGGTTAAGTGGACATTGGGTACAACTGCATTTTTTAGGACACTGGTGAGTCTTTTTCTGACGTCCGTGTACATTCTCGGTATCGCCTGCCTAGAGAAGTGGAACCTAGATGGTATTTGGTAACGGGGGCACACTGCCTCAATAAATTGTCTAGTTCCCTGTGAACTAACGGCGGATACCGGACGCACGTCTAACACCAACATAGTTGTCAAGGACTCAGTTATCCGCTTTGCAGTAGGATGACTGCTGTGATATTTCATCTTCCTCGCAAAGGACTGTTGAACAGTCAATTGCTTACTGGAAGTAGTACAAGTGGGCTTACGACTTCCCCTCTGGGATGACCATCGACTCCCAGCGGCAACAACAGCAGCGCCAGCAGCAGTAGGCGTTACACGCAAGGATGCATCGGAGGAATCCCAGGCAGGAGAGGACTCGTCAGACTTGCCAGTGACATGGCCTGCAGGACTATTGGCATTCCTGGGGAAGGAGGAAATTGACACTGAGGGAGTTGGTGGGGTGGTTTGCGTGAGCTTGGTTACAAGAGGAAGGGATTTACTGGTCAGTGGACTGCTTCCGCTGTCACCCAAAGTTTTTGAACTTGTCACTGACTTATTATGAATGCGCTGCAGGTGACGTATAAGGGAGGATGTTCCGAGGTGGTTAACGTCCTTACCCCTACTTATTACAGCTTGACAAAGGGAACACACGGCTTGACACCTGTTGTCCGCATTTCTGGTGAAATACCTCCACACCGAAGAGCTGATTTTTTTGGTATTTTCACCTGGCATGTCAACGGCCATATTCCTCCCACGGACAACAGGTGTCTCCCCGGGTGCCTGACTTAAACAAACCACCTCACCATCAGAATCCTCCTGGTCAATTTCCTCCCCAGCGCCAGCAACACCCATATCCTCCTCATCCTGGTGTACTTCAACACTGACATCTTCAATCTGACTATCAGGAACTGGACTGCGGGTGCTCCTTCCAGCACTTGCAGGGGGCGTGCAAATGGTGGAAGGCGCATGCTCTTCACGTCCAGTGTTGGGAAGGTCAGGCATCGCAACCGACACAATTGGACTCTCCTTGTGGATTTGGGATTTCAAAGAACGCACAGTTCTTTGCGGTGCTTTTGCCAGCTTGAGTCTTTTCAGTTTTCTAGCGAGAGGCTGAGTGCTTCCATCCTCATGTGAAGCTGAACCACTAGCCATGAACATAGGCCAGGGCCTCAGCCGTTCCTTGCCACTCCGTGTGGTAAATGGCATATTGGCAAGTTTACGCTTCTCCTCCGACAATTTTATTTTAGGTTTTGGAGTCCTTTTTTTTCTGATATTTGGTGTTTTGGATTTGACATGCTCTGTACTATGACATTGGGCATCGGCCTTGGCAGACGACGTTGCTGGCATTTCATCGTCTCGGCCATGACTAGTGGCAGCAGCTTCAGCACGAGGTGGAAGTGGATCTTGATCTTTCCCTAATTTTGGAACCTCAACTTTTTTGTTCTCCATATTTTATAGGCAGAACTAAAAGGCACCTCAGGTAAACAATGGAGATGGATGGATTGGATACTAGTATACAATTATGGACGGACTGCCACGGTTAGGTGGTATAAAAAAACCACGGTTAGGTGGTATATAATACAATTATGGATGGACGGACTGCCTGCCGAGTGCCGACACAGAGGTAGCCACAGCCGTGAACTACCGCACTGTACACTGGTTGATAAAGAGATAGTAGTATACTCGTAACAACTAGTATGACGACGGTATAAAGAATGAAAAAAAAACCACGGTTAGGTGGTATATATTATAATACAATTATGGTTGGACGGACTGCCTGCCGAGTGCCGACACAGAGGTAGCCACAGCCGTGAACTACCGCACTGTACACTGGTTGATAAAGAGATAGTAGTATACTCGTAACAACTAGTATGACGACGGTATAAAGAATGAAAAAAAAACCACGGTTAGGTGGTATATATTATAATACAATTATGGTTGGACGGACTGCCTGCCGAGTGCCGACACAGAGGTAGCCACAGCCGTGAACTACCGCACTGTACACTGGTTGATAAAGAGATAGTAGTATACTCGTAACAACTAGTATGACGACGGTATAAAGAATGAAAAAAAAAACCACGGTTAGGTGGTATATATTATAATACAATTATGGATGGACGGACTGCCTGCCGAGTGCCGACACAGAGGTAGCCACAGCCGTGAACTACCGCACTGTACACTGGTTGATAAAGAGATAGTAGTATACTCGTAACAACTAGTATGACGACGGTATAAAGAATGAAAAAAAAACCACGGTTAGGTGGTATATATTATAATACAATTATGGTTGGACGGACTGCCTGCCGAGTGCCGACACAGAGGTAGCCACAGCCGTGAACTACCGCACTGTACACTGGTTGATAAAGAGATAGTAGTATACTCGTAACAACTAGTATGACGACGGTATAAAGAATGAAAAAAAAACCACGGTTAGGTGGTATATAATACAATTATGGTTGGACGGACTGCCTGCCGAGTGCCGACACAGAGGTAGCCACAGCCGTGAACTACCGCACTGTACACTGGTTGATAAAGAGATAGTAGTATACTCGTAACAACTAGTATGACGACGGTATAAAGAATGAAAAAAAAAACCACGGTTAGGTGGTATATATTATAATACAATTATGGTTGGACGGACTGCCTGCCGAGTGCCGACACAGAGGTAGCCACAGCCATGAACTACCGCACTGTACACTGGTTGATAAAGAGATAGTAGTATACTCGTATCAACTAGTATGACGACGGTATAAAGAATGAAAAAAAAACCACGGTTAGGTGGTATATATTATAATACAATTATGGATGGACGGACTGCCTGCCGAGTGCCGACACAGAGGTAGCCACAGCCGTGAACTACCGCACTGTACACTGGTTGATAAAGAGATAGTAGTATACTCGTAACAACTAGTATGACGACGGTATAAAGAATGAAAAAAAAACCACGGTTAGGTGGTATATAATACAATTATGGTTGGACGGACTGCCTGCCGAGTGCCGACACAGAGGTAGCCACAGCCGTGAACTACCGCACTGTACACTGGTTGATAAAGAGATAGTAGTATACTCGTAACAACTAGTATGACGACGGTATAAAGAATGAAAAAAAAACCACGGTTAGGTGGTATATATTATAATACAATTATGGATGGACGGACTGCCTGCCGAGTGCCGACACAGAGGTAGCCACAGCCGTGAACTACCGCACTGTACTGTGTCTGCTGCTAATATAGACTGGTTGATAAAGAGATAGTATACAATACTACTAATATACTGGTGGTCAGGCACTGGTCACCACTAGTCACACTGGCAGTGGCACTCCTGCAGCAAAAGTGTGCACTGTTTAATTTTAATATAATATTATTTATCATGTACTCCTGGCTCCTGCTATAACAACCTGCAGTGCTCCCCAGTCTCCCCCACAATTATAAGCTTTATATACAATACATTGATGTGCAGCACACTGGGCTGAGCAGTGCACACAGACTGAGTCACTGTGTGACTGTGTATCGTTTTTTTCAGGCAGAGAACGGATATATTAAATAAAACAAACAACTGCACTGTCTCTGGTGGTCACTGGTCACTGTGGTCGTCAGTCACTAAACTCTGTCTGCACTCTCTTCTAATCTACAGTATCACAGCAATCTCTCTCTCTCTCTTCTAAATCTAATCTAAATGGAGAGGACGCCAGCCACGTCCTCTCCCTATCAATCTCAATGCACGTGTGAAAATGGCGGCGACGCGCGGCTCCTTATATAGAATCCGAGTCTCGCGAGAATCCGACAGCGTCATGATGACGTTCGGGCGCGCTCGGGTTAACCGAGCAAGGCGGGAAGATCCGAGTCGCTCGGACCCGTGAAAAAAAAAGTGAAGTTCGTGCGGGTTCGGATTCAAAGAAACCGAACCCGCTCATCTCTAATTTAAACCAAAAAGCTCTATTTTTGACTCATCTGTCCACAAAACATTGTTCCAATAGCCTTCCGGCCTGTCCAGGTGATCTTTAGCAAACGGCAGACGGGCAGCAATGTTCTTTTTGGAGAGCAGAGTCTTTCTCCTTGTAATCCTGCCATGCACACCATTGTTGTTTAGTGTCTTCCCGATTGTAGACTCATGAACATTAACATTAGCCAATGTGAGAAAGGCCTTCAGTTGCTTAGAAGTTAGACATCTTGCTCTTGGCGTGATATTTGTAGAGATGAGTGGGTTCGGTTATCGGAGAACCGAACCCTACCAGACTTCACGTCACGAGTCCGGATCTGAGTCAGGCTCGAGTTTTCCCACCTGACCGGCAACCAGAATGAGGAAAACCGTCATCATCCCGCTGTCGATTCTCGCGGGGTTTGGATTCCATATAAGGACCCGCGTGTCACCACCATTTTCACTCCGGCATTGGAGAGTGTAGAGAGAGGACGTGTCTCTGTTCTCTCAGTGTCCGTGTCTTGTGCTGCATCAGTCCAGTCACAGTGGTTGTGTCCTTACTGCCATATGTCCAGTGCTGCTGTGTTGTGCTGCATCTGTCCAGTCACAGTGCTTGTATCCTCTTACTGCCATATGTCCAGTACTGCTGTGTTGTGCTGCATCTGTCCAGTCACAGTGCTTGTATCCTCTTACTGCCATATGTCCAGTACTGCTGTGTTGTGCTGCATCTGTCCAGTCACAGTGCTTGTGTCCTCTTACTGCCATATGTCCAGTACTGCTGTGTTGTGCTGCATCTGTCCAGTCACAGTGGTTGTGTCCTTACTGCCATATGTCCAGTGCTGCTGTGTTGTGCTGCATCTGTCCAGTCACAGTGCTTGTATCCTCTTACTGCCATATGTCCAGTGCTGCTGTGTTGTGCTGCATCTGTCCAGTCACAGTGCTTGTGTCCTCTGCTGCCATATGTCCAGTGCTGCTGTGTTGTGCTGCATCTGTCCAGTCACAGTGCTTGTGTCCTCTTACTGCCATATGTCCAGTGCTGCTGTGTTGTGCTGCATCTGTCCAGTCACAGTGCTTGTGTCCTTACTGCCATATGTCCAGTGCTGCTGTGTTGTGCTGCATCTGTCCAGTCACAGTGCTTGTATCCTCTTACTGCCATATGTCCAGTGCTGCTGTGTTGTGCTGCATCTGTCCAGTCACAGTGCTTGTGTCCTTACTGCCATATGTCCAGTGCTGCTGTGTTGTGCTGCATCTGTCCAGTCACAGTGCTTGTGTCCTCTTACTGCCATATGTCCAGTACTGCTGTGTTGTGCTGCATCTGTCCAGTCACAGTGGTTGTGTCCTTACTGCCATATGTCCAGTGCTGCTGTGTTGTGCTGCATCTGTCCAGTCACAGTGGTTGTGTCCTCTGCTGCCATATGTCCAGTGCTGCTGTGTTGTGCTGCATCTGTCCAGTCACAGTGGTTGTGTCCTCTGCTGCCATATGTCCAGTGCTGCTGTGTTGTGCTGCATCTGTCCAGTCACAGTGCTTGTGTCCTCTTACTGCCATATGTCCAGTGCTGCTGTGTTGTGATGCATCTGTCCAGTCACAGTGGTTGTGTCCTCTGCTGCCATATGTCCAGTGTTGCTGTGTTGTGCTGCATCTGTCCAGTCACAGTGGTTGTGTCCTCTGCTGCCATATGTCCAGTGCTGCTGTGTTGTGCTGCATCTGTCCAGTCACAGTGGTTGTGTCCTCTGCTGCCATATGTCCAGTGCTGCTGTGTTGTGCTGCATCTGTCCAGTCACAGTGCTTGTGTCCTCTTACTGCCATATGTCCAGTGCTGCTGTGTTGTGCTGCATCAGTCCAGTCACAGTGGTTGTGTCCTCTGCTGCCATATGTCCAGTGCTGCTGTGTTGTGCTGCATCTGTCCAGTCACAGTGCTTGTGTCCTTACTGCCATATGTCCAGTGCTGCTGTGTTGTGCTGCATCTGTCCAGTCACAGTGGTTGTGTCCTCTGCTGCCATATGTCCAGTGCTGCTGTGTTGTGCTGCATCTGTCCAGTCACAGTGCTTGTGTCCTCTTACTGCCATATGTCCAGTGCTGCTGTGTTGTGCTGCATCTGTCCAGTCACAGTGGTTGTGTCCTTACTGCCTTATGTCCAGTGCTGCTGTGTTGTGCTGCATCAGTCCAGTCACAGTGGCTGTGTCCTCTTACTGCCATATGTCCAGTGCTGCTGTGTTGTGCTGCATCTGTCCAGTCACAGTGCTTGTGTCCTCTGCTGCCATATGTCCAGTGCTGCTGTGTAAGTGTAATATTGCTATAAGGTGGGTGAAGTGTGTTTGTACCTGAGGGTCAGTCGTTTCATGATCGACCGTATCCTGTCTTCAGCGATGTCGAGGCCAGCAACTATTCTTCGCGTCACCTGTAAAGCTGGGACAGAGGGACCAGGAGGACCTCGGAAGGACAACCCAAACACAGTGTGCTTAAGGACCACTACACAGGGATACGGTGACAACCATTTATTGCATTGAAAATATCAGTCACCGCTATAACTCAATTCTCATTTGGAGCAATCGCATATGTTGAACATCATCACAATACCCTGCTTCTTTCCCTGTCTATAACAGTGTGCACAGCTTAGATATCTCAAAGGTATAACTATGACTGGATCAAACAATCAAATACATTACACGCAAAAACAATCATTTGGAAGGTAACATTATCTTAGGGTAAGAAATGTCTTGGCAGTAATGGGGAAGCCCCTCCTAAACTGTCCGAGCATTAATGTTCAGTTCCTACACCTCAGTGGGCGTTTGCGGTCAGTGTCTCTTTTACAGAACACTTGCACTTCTAACATTGAACTCCTGGGAGGACGTCAGTGGACGTAAGGTAGGTATTTGTAGGAATCAATGGCTAACGGTGCTAACCGTATTTGTATCCACAGGAAGGTAAGTCCATCTGTTGAGTTGTGGGACTTGTATCCCTACGAAGGGCAGAGCAAGTAGGACTATTCCGGATAAAGTAATACTGTAGGCATGCAATTACATAGCGTCAGTTGGTGGAATCATAGTTGATCTGACAGGTGAGGCTCAGTTCCGTATAGGGGGGGAACCCTTTTGATTACTATCAGACAGTTCCTATCAGGATTCCTCTAAAGCGGCTGCTTATCTGTCTTGGATCCCACTATGCCCCTAGTCCACTGGTGTGGAGGTGGGACAGGGTACAAGGCGTGTGCTGGAAAACTCCTGGCTACCTCTGGGTCCCTGGCATGGACTGGACAGCTTGAGGGGTATGGTTTGGAGATTGTCTCTTGTGGAGGGGTGTGGGGTATTCACTGTGGGGCTACTGACAAGAGTACCTTGTTGCATTGCCGGCTCCCGCCAGTTACATCTCTGCTCTCTCTTTGCGCCAGGCTGCCTGCCGTGTGGTTAGCGGATAGCTCCGTGCAGCGGCTGGCGGCTCTCAGTCTCCGGTGGCGGCTGGTGGTTCTCCCGCAGCTCTCGGTCTCTGGCGCTCCCCGCAGCGGCTTCTCCTCATACACGCGGCCAGCCGTTCTCTCTCTCTCTCTCTCTCTCTCTCTCTCCACACAGCAACGGTCCCCCGTCCGGCTCAGTCGGCGGCGGCCTCTTCCCAAACTCCCCTGCCGCGTCTCTCTCCTGGTGCGCCCCGCCAATCTCCGCGCTTCCCCTCTGCACTCCGCTCTGCTCCTCCTCCTCCTTTTTTCCACGCCACAACTCTTCTCCAATCCACGGGCACCAGGGGTTCCCGCTCTCTCTCTCCTGGCTGGAAATTACTGGGTCCTAGTGCTCCCCGTCTCAGCTCTTTGAATGAGCTGTTGCTAGGCAACCAGAGAGGGGAAGTTTTAACACTGTCAGCGCCTGCCCCCCCTGACAGGTCTCCTCGGGCAGCACTGGCTGCAGTTAGAGCAGTGATGGGGTAGTAGTGGTATCCCCAAACGCGGGTACCACATATGCCCCTGGTGGAAGGATGCATGTCCTCACGCATAGGCCAGTAAGCCAAAGTCTCTAACAGGAGTCTCTCAATTCAGAAATAACATTAAACAGGTGCAAATGAATCAGGTATATACATACATCGGAAACAGTCAACAATTTACTCTCTATACCTTAAGGGCGGGATGCCTTGTGTGCTATGTCCTGACCTTCTGGTCTCTACTACAAGAATGTCGCTCTCGCTAGGAGCGGTAATTAGACTAGGCCGATCCTGGCTCTCAACAGGTATGTTGAACACCGGGTCTGGAGCTGCAGGTGGTGCTGAATACCGCGGTGGTATTCCATCCATAAACACTAAGAGCTCCATGGGATCGTGTAAGGGTATGCCCCCCAGGGTCTCCTGTCCCTCTGCCACAGGTGAGTCTGCACTCTTCGTCGGTAGTTCTACGGTACAGCGCTTGAGTTGATCTCTTGACACAACGCTGACTGGACCTTCCAGGCTCTTACAGATCTCATAAGTGTATCTTTCGCCCTCAGGAACACTGACCACGACATACGGGTAACTCTCCCACAAAGCGTCAAGCTTGCTGGTGCGGTGATTCCGTTTCTTCCAGACAAGGTCTCCAGTCTTCAATGCCCCAGGTCGGATGTGGGCATTGTAGTTAGTCTCCTGGCGATGCTGAGCATGCTCCACTCTTTCTCTGACGTCCTAGTGGATGCTGGGAACTCCGTAAGGACCATGGGGAACAGACGGGCTCCGCAGGAGACTGGGCACTCTAAAAGAAAGATTAGGTACTATCTGGTGTGCACTGGCTCCTCCCTCTATGCCCCTCCTCCAGACCTCAGTTAGAATCTGTGCCCGGCCAGAGCTGGGTGCTCCTAGTGTGTCAGGTTCGGTCTGGTTTGTGTCCCCGGAGGGGGCACTAGTGGGTCAGTGGAGGTAGGATGGAAGAAGTGAGGAGACTGGATTGGATTCCCGCGCATGTGCGCAATGTTATTTATTAACATAAAAGTTCACACAATAAGGCAGCAGAATAACGTGCAGGAATAAACAATAAAAAGTATGTAATGGAAATGGTGCAGCTTGGAAGCTGAGAGTCTATGGAAGGAATGGTAATATGACAGTATGATGGATAAGTCCACTGGTGTGGAAACCAGAGTGGTTTAAAACGTGGAGCCAGCAGAGATGGTAATAAATGTATAGCAACCTGGTAGCAGATGCAGGAGACTCATGGGAATGTTCACAGTGCAGTTCGTTAAGCACAGGCAGCTAGCAAGCTGCTTCACAGGTGAGGTGATGGAATGCACCTGGAGAGAGTCTCTACTGCTGAGGCTGAAGCACACTGTGGTTGTAGATAGGTGTGGAGCCAAATACAGATGCAGGGGTTGCTGATGCTTGTAGTTCCACGGAGATGTTGGAAGGTAACCAGGAACACGGAGGAACAGGAAGGTAACCAGGAACACGGATGATCCAGGAAGGTAACCAGGAACACGGAGGATCCAGGAAGGTAACCAGGAACACGGAGGATCCAGGAAGGTAACCAGGAACACGGAGGATCCAGGAAGGTAACCAGGAACACGGAGGATCCAGGAAGGTAACCAGGAACACAGGGGAACTGGAGACTGGAACACAGGAACTTGCACACTGAATGTCGCAGGAGAGCTGGAGTGGTTGCTGGAACTTGTAGTTCCACAGGAACACTGGAACATCTGGAAACTGGAACGGAACTGGAACAGCTGGAAACTGTAACGGAACTGGAACAGCTGGGACCTGTAGTTCCACAGGTCCAATACACAAGGATATCTCTGTAGACAGAGGATTGCAAACAGGAGCCGCCTGTTCACAGAATGTGACGTGTTGTCCAAGGCAAAGAGACTGAGCCAGGAACTGGAGTTTAAACACCTTGGTCTGTGATGATTGGATGATCTCTATGAGAACACACCCTGCTGGATTGGGTGTTCAGATCAGCTGTGAGTTAACTGGAGCTGGTGATTAACCGGGAGAATAACACTGTAGACAGTTAATGCCATGCACTGCTGGTTGCTGGCTGGGATCAGTAGTGCACCGGGAGTTAATGCTGTTTAACTAGAAGCACTGTGTACTCCAGGCTGCTGGCTGAAACCAGTGGTTACCAAAAGATAGAACTGGTTAGGTGGAGCACAGTGAGCTGTGGGCTGCAGGAGACTGAAGACTGGAACTGCTGGGACCTGTAGTTCCACAGGTCCAATTCACAGGGAATACTCTGAAAACAGAGGACTGAAGCCAGGAGACCCCTGTTCACTGAAAGTGATGCAATGGAGACTGCGGATTCCTGACAGTACCCCCCCTTTTATGGGTGGGCACCGAACACCCACGCTGGAACTTGGAGGATCCTTGAAAAAGAACTTAGGAATACACAAAAGCAGAGGTCCTCAAAAGTCTTCCCAACTTTCATCTTCAGAAGACAGATTTTCCTCGTCAGAACAAGTAGACCATTCATGGTCATTTGAGACAGAATTTACTTCCTGGGAAAAGGCATAGCTAGGAAGGATAGAACCTCCCATAATTTAACTTGAGTCTTCATCAACAAACTCACATTCAGAGTCAAAGTCCAGGTCTAGTGTGGTCATGGAAGCCTTTTGTTTAGGAACAACATTATCTGAGACAACCTGTGGACCAGTGAATTTGAAGCTATATGAGACACCAGGACTAGGGGTAACGGCAGCATAGCCAACACTTACATCAACAGATGGTAGACTTTGAACTGGTTTTTGAGCTCTCCAATTCTTGTAATTCTTGAAATCTCTGATACATTGATTCAACGGAACCTGATCGTGTTTGGAAAGAGTTGAGTCGAAAAACTGAGAACTGGAAGACTGATCAGAAGACTGAGCAGATGTTGAATCCGGGGAGTCAATACTTTCAGAAGTGTTGCTGTAGGATGGAGACACGGAAGTATATGCAACTGTCAAATCTGAAGTCTGATAACCTTGTCTTGACTTTGCAGCTTAGAAATCTTTAATAGCTTGGTCTAATGTATCCTGATCTTGCACAGACAGAGATGTTGGAGAGGATTTAGCAGTAGACAAACTGTTGACAAATTGGCCAGAATGCCCAGATGACTTTTTGAATGCATAAACTTTGGAGCAAACTCCTGTTTTACGGCTTCACAGAAAGCCGGAAGATCACTCAGTAGCGGATCTTTAGATTCAATGAGAGGATTCGCCCAGTCCAGTGCTCTACCTTTGAAGAACAGGAGGAAGTATCTGATTGCATTGGCTGGAGTAATACTCACTGAAGATTCTGACTCAGTAAAAGCGAGGTATTGGCTCGCCACTGCACGGAACTGAGCATAGTCACCTTCAAAGTAGACTAGAGCTTGTGTATCTAGTGGACACTTGGAAGGCTGAATGTCAGTTGAAGTCTCGGAAGACAATGTAGGACACTTGAGAGTAGAGGACTGGAATAAGCATTCAGAAGCAGGAGTAGAATCCACTTGAAATGCTCGAGGGTGGAGAGAGGACGTCCTCTCCTGGATTGACTGACGGGAATTCTCAGCTGAGGTTGACTGAACGCTAGAAGCTTCATCTTGGGGTGAGATGCTTAGAGCCTCCATCTGGGTTGAGGCAACTGCAATATCTGCAAGAACTGTAGACTCTGGACATAGCGACAGGAGTTGCTTACTTGAAACACTGGAGAGAACCACACCGGGTTCAGAGGAACTGGAATCGGCAGGAACAGATGGCAACTTTGGACAAATGGATGGATCCAGGATTTGTACAGGACTACTTGAATTGACTTGAACTGAAGGAGGCTGATCTGGACAGATGGATGGGACCGGATTGGGTCCAGAAAAGCTTGAACCGGCTGGAACCGGAGGAGTCTTCGGACTGACGGATAGGACCGGATTTGATCCGAAGAGACTGGAATCGGCTGGAACCGAAGGAGGCTTACTGGAATCGGCTGGAACCGAAGGAGGTAGCCCATCATTGAAGCCACTCAGGCTGGCTGGAACCAGTGGAGACTTTGGACCGACGGCTGGAACCGGGCTAGGTCCATTGACACTTGACTCTGTATAGACAGAATTCGGATGTTCTGATGATCCCTCTTGGAGTGGTACTGAGCTGGTAGCACTCTCTGAAGTTGGCAAACAAAAGTTTATGTCTGTATCTGTGGCTTTAAGAATTCCTCCTGGGATCTTGGCCCTGGATTCCTCACTTGAGGCTGAAACTCCAAAGACCCCTCCTGGGGTTAATAGATCAGACACACTTCTTTGAGTTGCATGCCCGGATGCCACTTCTAGAACCTGAACATCAGATACCCCTTCTGGGGTCACAACATCAGATGCCCCACCTGGGGCTGTAGACACAGACGCCCCTTCTCGGGCTGTAGGAGCAGATGACCCCTCTCGGGCTGTAGGCACAGATGCCCCTTCTCGGGCTGTAGGCACAGATGCCCCTTCTCGGGCTGTAGGCACAGATGCCCCTTCTCGGGCTGTAGACACAGATACTACTTTAGTTATGGGTAACATAGATAGTCTCTGTTGATTACGGAACTTGGGCTTGGGTTTATTTGTCACAGGACCCCAATCGTAGACTTTTTGGACACTCCTGTCCGGGGTAAAGGAACTTGAAACTGTAGAGGATACGTTGGAAGGTTTGCAGGTGAAAACACTGTAATGTTGGGACCTGTCACCAACTTTTGAGTTGTGGAAGGAACAGTCCTTAATAAGATGACTAGAACTCCCACAGTAAAAGCAGAGGTGAAGCTGCTTGCGATGCCGGCGTTCAGCTTCCGTGAGTATGGAGCGCGGGTAGCTCTGGAATCTGCCCTCTCTCTGCATAGAAGAGACTTTAGTTTGAAAAAAAGTTGACACGGAGGTCGCACTAGTCTCAATACTTTGAGCAGTACTCTTCACTGCGTTTAAAGCACCACCCAGGATTTCTGGCATTATTGGAATGATTTTTGTTAGGAGACTTTGAAGTTGTTCCAATAGATGATAAAGAGTGCTTATTGGTTCAGAGTTTACAGCAGACAACAAGGGAGTCTTGAAGCTTTCAAAGGAGGAAGTCGCTCTCTTAGGAGAGTTAGCTGTGAAGGGACTGCCATAGGACTGACTTGAGCAACATCCATCCACAGGAACGGATTGTGCAGGGAAAGTTGAAATGACTGGAGCAGGAGTGACTTGAACAGGAACTGGAGAAACAACAGAACTTGGAAGGGATTGCTGCAAGGTATCCAAACGGATAGACATTCCCTGTAGAAACAGGATCAGTTGTTGTTGTGCAGCCTCATAATCATTGAGTCGTGACACCAAACTCTGGAGTGACACTGACCCCACACTCTGACCACCATCCGGGTCCATGGGCCTTGGACAAACTGTCAGGTTCGGTCTGGTTTGTGTCCCCGGAGGGGGCGCTAGTGGGTCAGTGGAGGTAGGATGGAAGAAGTGAGGAGACTGGATTGGATTCCCGCGCATGTGCGCAATGTTATTTATTAACATAAAAGTTCACACAATAAGGCAGCAGAATAACGTGCAGGAATAAACAATAAAAAGTATGTAATGGAAATGGTGCAGCTTGGAAGCTGAGAGTCTATGGAAGGAATGGTAATATGACAGTATGATGGATAAGTCCACTGGTGTGGAAACCAGAGTGGTTTAAAATGTGGAGCCAGCAGAGATGGTAATAAATGTATAGCAACCTGGTAGCAGATGCAGGAGACTCAGGTGAATGTTCACAGTGCAGTTCGTTAAGCACAGGCAGCTAGCAAGCTGCTTCACAGGTGAGGTGATGGAATGCACCTGGAGAGAGTCTCTACTGCTGAGGCTGAAGCACACTGTGGTTGTAGATAGGTGTGGAGCCAAATACAGATGCAGGGGTTGCTGATGCTTGTAGTTCCACGGAGATGTAGGAAGGTAACCAGGAACACGGAGGATCCAGGAAGGTAACCAGGAACACGGAGGATCCAGGAAGGTAACCAGGAACACGGAGGATCCAGGAAGGTAACCAGGAACACGGAGGATCCAGGAAGGTAACCAGGAACACAGGGGAACTGGAGACTGGAACACAGGAACTTGCACGCTGAATGTCGCAGGAGAGCTGGAGTGGTTGCTGGAACTTGTAGTTCCACAGGAACACTGGAACAGCTGGAAACTGGAACGGAACTGGAACAGCTGGAAACTGGAACGGAACTGGAACAGCTGGGACCTGTAGTTCCACAGGTCCAATACACAAGGATATCTCTGTAGACAGAGGATTGCAAACAGGAGCCGCCTGTTCACAGAATGTGACGTGTTGTCCAAGGCAAAGAGACTGAGCCAGGAACTGGAGTTTAAACACCTTGGTCTGTGATGATTGGATGATCTCTGTGAGAACACACCCTGCTGGATTCGGATTGGGTGTTCAGATGAGCTGTGAGTTAACTGGAGCTGGTGATTAACCGGGAGAATAACACTGTAGACAGTTAATGCCATGCACTGCTGGTTGCTGGCTGGGATCAGTAGTGCACCGGGAGTTAATGCTGTTTAACTAGAAGCACTGTGTACTCCAGGCTGCTGGCTGAAACCAGTGGTTACCAAAAGATAGAACTGGTTAGGTGGAGCACAGTGAGCTGTGGGCTGCAGGAGACTGAAGACTGGAACTGCTGGGACCTGTAGTTCCACAGGTCCAATTCACAGGGAATACTCTGAAAACAGAGGACTGAAGCCAGGAGACCCCTGTTCACTGGAAGTGATGCAATGGAGACTGCGGATTCCTGACATAGTGGGCTCTCCTGAGCTTGCTAGAAAAGAAAGTATTTGTTAGGTTTTTTATTTTCAGTGAGATCTGCTGGCAACAGACTCACTGCTACGAGGGACTGAGGGGAGAGAAGCAAACCTACCTGCGTGCAGCTAGCTTGTGCTTCTTAGGCTACTGGACACTATTAGCTCCAGAGGGTTCGAACACAGGGCCTGACCTCGATCGTCCGTTCCCGGAGCCGCGCCGCCGTCGCCCTTGCAGAGCCAGAAGACAGAAGAAACAATGAAATCGGCGGCAGAAGACTCCTGTCTTCATTAAGGTAGCGCACAGCACCGCAGCTGTGCGCCATTGCTCCCATAGCACACCACACACTCCGGTCACTGATGGGTGCAGGTCGCTGGGGGGGGGGGGGGGGCGCCCTGGGCAGCAATTTCAATACCTTTGGCAAAAGAATACACATAATACAGTCAGTTTACTGTATATGTGTAAAAACCCCCGCCATTACCTTACAGAAAACGCGGGACAGAAGCCCGGCGCTGAGGGGGCGGGGCCTTCTTCCTCAGCACACCAGCGCCATTTTCCCTTCACAGCTCCGCTGGAAGCACGCTCCCCAGGCTCTCCCCTGCAGTATCCAGGTACAAGACGGGTTAAAAAGAGAGGGGGGGCACATAAATTTAGGCGCAAATCGATACAGACAAGCAGCTATTGGGAAAATCACTTATTAGCAGTGTAAATCCCTGTGTTATATAGCGCTGTGGTGTGTGCTGGCATACTCTCTCTCTGTCTCCCCAAAGGACTTTGTGGGGTCCTGTCCTCAGTCTGAGCATTCCCTGTGTGTGTGCGGTGTGTCGGTACGGCTGTGTCGACATGTTTGATGAGGAGGGTTACGTGGAGGCGGAGCAGAGGCAGATAAGTGTGGTGTCGCCCCCGACGGGGCCGACACCTGATTGGATGGATATGTGGAAGGTCTTAACCGACAGTGTCAACTCCTTACATAAAAGGTTCGATGACGCAGCAGCCTTGGGACAGCCGGGGTCTCAGCCCGCGCCTGCCCAGGTGACTCAGAAGCCGTCAGGGGCTCATAAACGCCCGCTAGCTCTGATGGTAGACACAGATGTCGACACGGAGTCTGACTCCAGTGTAGATGAGGATGAGACAAATGTACAGTCTACAAAAGCCATCCGATGCATGATTACTGCAATGAAAGATGTATTGCACATTTCTGATATTAACCCGGTTACCACCAAGAGGGGTATTATGTTGGGGGAGAAAAAGCAGCCAGTGACTTTTCCCCCATCTGATGAATTAAATGATTTGTGTGAAGAAGCGTGGTGTTCCCCTGATAAGAAACTAGTGATTTCTAAGAGGTTACTGATGGCGTACCCTTTCCCGCCAACGGATAGGTTACGTTGGGAAACATCCCCTAGGGTGGACAAGGCGCTAACACGCTTATCTAAAAGGGTGGCACTGCCGTCTCAGGATACGGCCGCCCTAAAGGATCCTGCGGATAGAAAGCAGGAAGCTATCCTGAAGTCTGTGTATACACACTCTGGTACTCTACTGAGACCTGCTATTGCTTCATCATGGATGTGTAGTGCTGCAGCAGCATGGACTGATACCCTGTCAGACAACATTGATTCCCTCGACAGGGATACTATTTTGCTAACCATCGAACATATAAAAGACGTCGTCTTATATATGCGGGATGCACAGAGGGATATTTGCCTGCTGGCATCTAGAATTAATGCAATGTCCATTTCTGCCAGGAGAGTATTATGGACTCGGCAGTGGACAGGTGATGCTGATTTTAAAAACACATGGAGGTTTTGCCTTATAAGGGTGAGGAATTGTTTGGGGACGGTCTCTCAGACCTCGTATCCACAGCAACTGCTGGGAAGTCGACTTTTTTACCTCAGGTTCCCTCACAGCCTAAGAAAGCACCGTATTATCAAATGCAGTCCTTTCGGCCTCAGAAAGGCAAGCGGGTCAGAGGAGCATCCTTTCTGGCCAGAGGCGAGGGTAGAGGAAAGAAACTGCACCAGGCAGCCAGTTCCCAGGAACAAAAATCCTCCCCTGCTTCCACTAAGTCCACCGCATGACGTTGGGGCTCCACAGGCGGAGCCAGGTGCGGTGGGGGCGCGTCTCCGAAACTTCAGCAACCAGTGGGTTCGCTCACAAGTGGATCTCTGGGCTGTACAAATTGTATCTCAGGGATGCAAGCTGGAGTTCGAGGCGACTCCCCCTCGCCGTTACCTCAAATCAGCCTTGCCAGCTGCTCCCAGGGAAAGGGAGGTAGTACTGGCGGCAATTCACAAGCTGTACCTCCAGCAGGTGATAATCAAGGTCCCCCTCCTTCAACAGGGCAGGGGTTACTATTCCACAATGTTGGTGGTACCGAAACCGGACGGTTCGGTGAGACCCATCCTGAATTTAAAATTCTTGAACACTTATATAAAGAAGTTCAAGTTCAAAATGGAATCGCTCAGGGCGGTTATTGCAAGCCTGGAAGAGGGGGATTTTATAGTGTCGCTGGACATCAAGGATGCTTACTTGCATGTCCCCATTTACCCACCTCACCAGGAATACCTCAGGTTTGTGGTACAAGACTGTCATTACCAATTCCAGACGTTGCCGTTTGGTCTCTCCACGGCACCGAGAATATTTACCAAGGTAATGGCCGAAATGATGATACTCCTTCGGAAGAAGGGAGTTATAATTATCCCGTACTTGGACGATCTCCTCATAAAGGCGAGGTCCAGAGAGCAGTTGTTGGTCAGCGTAGCACTCTCTCAGGAAGTGTTGCAACAACACGGCTGGATTCTGAATATCCCAAAGTCGCAGCTGATTCCTGCGATGCGTCTGCTTTTCCTGGGCATGATTCTGGCCACAGAACAGAAGAAGGTGTTTCTCCCGGTGGAGAAGGCCCAGGAATTGTCATCTCTGGTCAGGGACCTCCTGAAACCAAAACAGGTATCGGTGCATCACTGCACGCGAGTCCTGGGAAAGATGGTGGCTTCTTACGAAGCAATTCCCTTCGGCAGGTTCCATGCAAGGATCTTTCAGTGGGATCTGTTGGACAAATGGTCCGGATCGCATCTTCAGATGCATCGGTTGATCACCCTGTCCCCAAGGGCCAGGGTGTCTCTGCTGTGGTGGCTGCAGAGTGCTCATCTTCTCGAGGGCCGCAGGTTTGGCATACAGGACTGGGTCTTGGTGACCACGGATGCAAGCCTCCGAGGATGGGGGGCAGTCACTCAGGGAAGAAACTTCCAAGGACAGTGGTCAAGTCTGGAGACTTCACTACACATAAATATACTGGAACTAAGGGCCATTTACAACGCCCTGAGTCAAGCAGAGCCCCTGCTTCAAAACCACTGATTCAGTCAGACAACATCACGGCGGTCGCCCATGTAAACCGCCAGGGCGGCACGAGAAGCAGGATGGCAATGGCAGAAGCCACAAGGATTCTTCGATGGGCGGAGAATCACGTGCTAGCACTGTCAGCAGTGTTCCTTCCGGGAGTGGACAACTGGGAAGCAGACTTCCTCAGCAGGCACGACCTCCACCCGGGAGAGTGGGGACTTCATCAAGAAGTCTTCACACAGATTGTAAATCGCTGGGAACTGCCACAGGTGGACATGATGGCGTCCCGCCTCAACAAAAAGCTAAAAAAATATTGCGCCAGGTCAAGGGACCCTCAGGCGATAGCTGTGGATGCACTAGTGACACCGTGGGTGTACCAGTTGGTTTATGTGTTCCCTCCTCTTCCTCTCATACCCAAGGTACTGAGGATAGTAAGAAAGAGAGGAGTAAGAACTATACTCATCGTTCCGGATTGGCCAAGAAGAACTTGGTACCCAGAACTACAAGAAATGATCTCAGAGGACCCATGGCCTCTGCCTCTGAGACAGGACCTGTTACAACAGGGACCCTGTCTGTTCCAAGACTTACCGCGGCTGCGTTTGACGGCATGGCGGTTGAACGCCGGATCCTAGCGGAAAAGGGCATTCCGGATGAAGTTATTCCTACGCTGATAAAGGCTAGGAAAGACGTGACAGCAAAACATTATCACCGAATATGGCGAAAATATGTTGCTTGGTGTGAGGCCAGGAAGGCCCCTACAGAGGAATTCCAGCTGGGTCGATTCCTGCACTTCCTACAGTCAGGAGTGTCTATGGGCCTAAAATTAGGATCCATAAAGGTCCAGATTTCGGCCCTATCTATTTTCTTTCAAAAAGAACTGGCTTCACTGCCTGAAGTTCAGACGTTTGTTAAGGGAGTGCTGCATATTCAGCCCCCTTTTGTGCCTCCAGTGGCACCTTGGGATCTTAATGTTGTGTTGGATTTCCTGAAATCACACTGGTTTGAGCCACTTAAGACCGTGGAGCTAAAGTATCTCACGTGGAAGGTGGTCATGCTGTTGGCCTTAGCTTCGGCTAGGCGTGTGTCAGAATTGGCAGCTTTGTCATGTAAAAGCCCATATCTGATCTTCCATATGGACAGGGCAGAATTGAGGACTCGTCCCCAATTTCTCCCAAAGGTGGTATCAGCGTTTCATTTGAACCAACCTATTGTGGTGCCTGCGGCTACTCGGGACTTGGAGGATTCCAAGTTGCTGGACGTAGTCCAGGCTTTGAAAATTTATGTTTCCAGGACGGCTGGAGTCAGAAAAACTGACTCGCTATTTATCCTGCATGCACCCAACAAGCTGGGTGCTCCTGCTTCAAAGCAAACTATTGCTCGCTGGATCTGTAGCACGATTCAGCAGGCTCATTCTGCGGCTGGATTGCCGCATCCAAAATCGGTGAAGGCCCATTCCACAAGGAAGGTGGGCTCTTCTTGGGCGGCTGCCCGAGGGGTCTCGGCATTACAGCTTTGCCGAGCTTGGTTGGGTTCAAACACATTTGCAAAATTCTACAAGTTTGATACCCTGGCTGAGGAGGACCTTGAGTTTGCCCATTCGGTGCTGCAGAGTCATCCGCACTCTCCCGCCCGTTTGGGAGCTTTGGTATAATCCCCATGGTCCTTACGGAGTTCCCAGCATCCACTAGGACGTCAGAGAAAATAAGAATTTACTCACTGGTAATTCTATTTCTCGTAGTCCGTAGTGGATGCTGGGCGCCCGTCCCAAGTGCGGACTCTCTGCAATACATGTATATAGTTATTGCTTCACTAAAGGGTTATTGTTATGAGCCATCCGTAAACGGAGGCTCAGTTGTTGTTCATACTGTTAACTGGGTATGGTTATCACAAGTTGTACAGTGTGATTGGTGTGGCTGGTATGAGTCTTACCCTGGATTCCAAATTCTTTCCTTGTTGTGTCAGCTCTTCCGGGCACAGTTTCCCTAACTGAGGTCTGGAGGAGGGGCATAGAGGGAGGAGCCAGTGCACACCAGATAGTACCTAATCTTTCTTTTAGAGTGCCCAGTCTCCTGCGGAGCCCGTCTATTCCCCATGGTCCTTACGGAGTTCCCAGCATCCACTACGGACTACGAGAAATAGAATTACCGGTGAGTAAATTCTTATTTTTTGTTACAATTTTTCAGGCACCTTCTATCCTTTGCTGGTGCTCACGGACCCAGTCGGTCTTTGGGTCGACGGGAGGGATCACTGCAGAGGCCAATTCCAAGTCCTGGGGTAATTTGCATCGTCGGCCAAACATGAGGTAGTATGGCGTGAAGCCGGTAGAGCAATGTTCAGTGTTGTTGTAGAGATAGGTTAATTCTCGGAGTATGGTCGGCCACTTGGTGCGATCTTCTGCCGCCAGACTCTGGAGCATCCCGATGAGGGTCTGGTTAACTCATTCACACAATCCATTCCCCTGCGGGTGATAAGCAGTCATCCGAGCCTTTCGACAGCCGTAGTAGGAACAAAGTTCGTGAAATAGTTGCGACTCAAAGGCAGGGCCCTGGTCGGTCAAGATGCAGTCTGGGTACCCGTAGGGTCTGGCAAAGTGCTTTAGAGACAGTTTGGCAGTGGTTTTAGCAGTGAGGTCTTTGGCCAGGATGGCTACTAGGAATTTGCTGTAATGATCCGTTATCGTAAGGACATACAGATACCCATTGGTGCTTGGTTCAAATTTCACATGGTCCAGGGCAACGATCTGTAGTGGATATTGGCTCTTAATGGGATGTAGAGGGTCCTTTTGGGTAGCGTCGGGCTGTCTTTTCCTTGTACATGGGACAGTCACGGCACCATCTTTCCACATCTTCTCGCATGCCCACCCAGAAATACCGCGTGCGTAGGATAGCTTCAGTCTTTTGAGTGCCGAAGTGTCCGGATTTGTCATGGTAGGCAGTAAGCAGAAGAGTGGCTTGATCTTTAGGGAGAACCACCTGAGTGACTGGTTGGTGGGTACTTGGATCTGTGCTGGTACGCACTAGGATCCCTTCCTCCAGGTGAATGCGTTCCCTAAGCCGTAGTAACTTGATAAATTCTGGGTCATTCTTGGCCCGTTGGATCCGGGTTAGCTGGCGTTGCTGATGCACTAAGACCACAAGTTCCCTCAGCACTGGATTCTTTCGCTGTCTTTTGCGCCAATCGACTGTGGGAGCATCAAGTAGGGTGTTTCCTACCAGTGGAGTTCCCGTGATGGACAGGGGGTCTGACGTGACCGTTCATCCCTTTCGAGGGGCTTTAAACACCGGGGTCTCGACCTCATTTATATCCCTGTCTTCCTCCGCGACATCTACAGTGGGTAATCGGGAGAGGGCGTCGGCATTCCCGTTTGACTTCCCACTTCAGTAGGATACGGTGTACCGGAAATTGGCTAGTCGGGATACACATCTCTGTTCAAGAGCTCCAAGCTTAGTGGTAGACAGATGTGCCAGCGGGTTATTATCCGTCATGACAACGAACGGCCAGATAATGTTTAAACTTTTCAGTGACAGCCCAGATGAGGACGAGCAACTCCAGCTTAAATGCACTGTAGCTCTCACAGTTCCACTCAGTCTTGCAGAGGCCCCAGCTGGCGTATGCGATCACGTCCGTCCTGCATCTGGGAGAGTACAGCTCCTAGCCCACGGTGACTGGCATCTGTGTACACTTGGAATGGTTGTTCATAATCAGTATAGGACAATAATGGGGCTTTGATTAAAGACAACTTCAACTGGTGGAAGGTTCTCTGTTGTTCCTCTCCCCAGCACACCAAGGACGACCCTCTTTGCTCATGACCCGATTGGCCTCGGAGCAATTCATGTAACAGGGCCGCTACTGCAGCAAATTGTTCAATGAAACGTCTGTAATAGCCCACGAATCCCAAATAGCTTTGGACATCTCTGACGGTCTTGGGGACTGGCCAGTCCTGAACGACTCTGATCTTCTCCGTATCAGGCATCACGCCCTCGGCGCTGACGACATGTCCAAGATACTGGACTTTGGGCTTGAGCAGATGACATTTGCTCGGTTTAAGCTTCAGGCCGCAGTTTGTCAATTGCTGGGACACCTCTTCCAAATGCCGCAGATGGTCCTCGTAGTTTCTTGAGAAGATTATCACATCGTCGAGGTACAACAGGACCATCTCGAAATTGCGGTGTCCGAGACAGTGCTCCATGACACGCTGGAAGGTGGCCGGAGTGTTGCAGTGCCCGAATGGCATCCTCATAAACTCGAATAAGCCCATTGGCGTAGTGAAAGCCATCTTCTCGATGTCTTCAGGGGCCATTTGGACCTGCCAGTAGCCACTGGTGAGGTCCAGTGTGGAGAAATACGCTGCTATCTTTAAGGCCGTCAGAGATTCTTCGATTCGGGGAAGCGGATAGGCATCCTTGTGAGTTGCAGCATTGAGCCTGCAATAATCTACGCAGAAGCGCTGGGTACCGTCTTTCTTCTTAACTATCACCAGTGGAGTGGCCCATGGGCTGCGACTTTCGCGGATGACCCCAGCCTCTTTCATCTCCACGATCATGTCCCTCGCTGGCTGATACATAGCTGGAGAAAGGGGTCGGTGTCATTCCTTGATCGGGGGGGTCGTCCCCGTGGGGATGTGATGATACGCTTCGTCTGCTTGCCCAAAATCAGAAGGGTGTTGGCTGAATGCAGCAGCGTTGCGTCGCACAATCTGTAGTACTCCGTCTCTTTTATCAGTGGGGGTGTCAACATCACGATCTGGATCTCGGCCTACCATGGAGGTTCTCCCTCAGTCGCCAACATTTCTTTGACTGCCGCCCCTTGTTAAGCTGCGGTTACACCCTGTCCCACAATGTCTTGGAAGTCGATCCAACTGACCTTCACCACGGGACAGTACTTGTAGAGTCTGATAACCTACAAGTGTGGGTTCAGAAGACGGACTGGTACCCTCCCGTGTACATCTTTGGCCAGCGTCCTCACCACCGCGAATGGCTGTTGTCCATCCCAGTCACAGGGTTCCACCAGAGCCTTGTAGTCTCTCCCCCCGGGACCAATTCTTGTTTTGCACCACACCACTTGCTCGGAGTTCGGTCTCAGTAGAACAGGTTGGCGGTCGGTGATTCGGGCCTTTCCAATATCACCCTGATCATTAATGAATCTCCTTTGGCCCTCTAGCAATTTGATGGTCTGTTGCAGGACCTTTCGTTCCATAGAGGCCGCTGTCTTCATTTCGTGTCGTAGGGCTCCTCTGGACAGTTTCTCAGGATGTTCATGCCCAGAATCACAGGTGGCAAGTGCACGCTGGGCGCGGTGGTGATGAGGTATCCTTGGCGGGTTAAGGCGGCGTTTCCTACTTCCACATCAGCTTCCCAGTAGCACTGAAAGGCCATGGGTTGTCTATTGCTGGCTAGCAGGTGGAGCCATGCATTGGGTGGGGACACAATGGTTGCTTCGTCCCAGTGTTGAAGGAACTCTGTGAGTCAGATTGTAGAGACTTGTGACCCCGTATCCAAAAGAGCCAGTATCTCGATCCCATTGATACGGATGTTCAGGTGGGGGCACTCTCCAACATACTGGGGCCACCAATCCCGTGACGGCGACCAGTCAGTGGTTCTCCTCCCGAGGGTCGGTCCCTCGCCTCGGGTTCCCCCCGTTTAAAGGGTCAAGTGGACAGTTCCGTTCGATGTGTCCGCTCTGGTGACATCCCCTACAAATCGGTCGACCCTGTGGATCAAACTGATCAGTAGGCCGTCGGCCCGACTCTCTTGTAACCTCCCATCGAGGGCGGTTTCTTCCACTGCGTTCTTGCCGCTATTCTCTGCGTCGACTCTCACTAGATTCTTTGCCGAGTCCTTCCAACCTCTGACTCATCCGGGATAGGCTAAGCGTCACTTCTAACATCTGTCGATTCAGGACTTCGATAGGGTCTGGTCCTGGTGGGACCTGCGCCTGTTGAAGGACTACCCCCGCTCAGGTGCAGGCATCTACAGTTTTGTATGGAGGGACGCTCTGGAGGTTTTCTTTGTCAATTTTCCTTGGTGCCTCATTGTCTTCAGTCCCGTTGCCCTGATTCAATCCTAATATCTGTAGGACATCTTCTTTAAATGCAGAGAAAGAACTGTCTGGCTTTTGGCGTCTCCACATTTGGAATTGTGACTGAATTGCTTCTCCTTGCGCTCCTTCAATAAATAAGTTAATTAGGGTGTCATCAGTCAGTCTGACATCCTGTGGGTCCAGCGATCATACAGTCCTCAAGGCTTCCTGTAGGCCTAGTGCAAATTCCCGCAAAGATTCACTTGGTCGTTGCTTTCTCACGTACAGACGGCTCTTTAGTTCCGCTACCATTTTGCAGTCGAATATGTTCCTTAATTTCTGGAGTATACAATCTGCACTCTTCTTCTCATTATCCTCCCATGCTCCTTCTTCCCTCAGCGCTGGGCCTGTTAATTGTCCCTTCAGGATCTCTACTTTTTGTTCTTCGGTGAGTGTACATAGGCGAAATATGGAGAGTATTTTGTCTCTGAATTCCTTGAAAGTACTTGAGCCAGGGACTTGTTTTCCTGCCTATGTCGGCAACCATGGGGCACCAAAGTAATATGGCATGGTGATAGGTGATGCAGTTGTCCCAATCGGGTTTCCGGGTGCCGCTGGTGGTTGTCCCTGTCCCGAGGATGACTCAGGAGTGTCTGGGTTCGACATCTTGAAACGATCCTGTTCGCGGACGCCAAGTGTAATATTGCTATAAGGTGGGTGAAGTGTGTTTGTACCTGTGGTTCAGTCGTTTCGTGATCGACCGTATCCCGTCTTCAGCGATGTCGAGGCCAGCAACTATTCTTCGCGTCACCTGTAAAGCTGGGACAGATGGACCAGGAGGACCCCGGAAGGACAACCCAAACACAGTGTGCTCAAGGACCACTACACAGGGATACGGTGACAACCATTTATTGCATTGAAAATATCAGTCACCGCTATAACTCAATTCTCATTTGGAGCAATCGCATATGTTGAACATCATCACAATACCCTGCTTCTTTCCCTGTCTATAACAGTGTGCACAGCTTAGATATCTCAAAGGTATAACTATGACTAGATCAAACAATCAAATACATTACACGCAAAAACAATCATTTGGAAGGTAACGTTATCTTAGGGTAAGAAATGTCTTGGCAGTAATGGGGAAGCCCCTCCTAAACTGTCCGAGCATGAATGTTCAGTTCCTACACCTCAGTGGGCGTTTGCGGTCAGTGTCTCTTTTACAGAACACTTGCACTTCTAACATTGAACTCCTGGGAGGACGTCAGTGGACGTAAGGTAGGTATTTGTAGGAATCAATGGCTAACGGTGCTAACCGTATTTGTATCCACAGGAAGGTAAGTCCATCTGTTGAGTTGTGGGACTTGTATCCCTACGAAGGGCAGAGCAAGTAGGACTATTCCGGATAAAGTAATACTGTAGGCATGCAATTACATAGCGTCAGTTGGTGGAATCATAGTTGATCTGACAGGTGAGGCTCAGTTCCGTATAGGGGGGGAACCCTTTTGATTACTATCAGACAGTTCCTATCAGGATTCCTCTAAAGCGGCTGCTTATCTGTCTTGGATCCCACTATGCCCCTAGTCCACTGGTGTGGAGGTGGGACAGGGTACAAGGCGTGTGCTGGAAAACTCCTGGCTACCTCTGGGTCCCTGGCATGGACTGGACAGCTTGAGGGGTATGGTTTGGAGATTGTCTCTTGTGGAGGGGTGTGGGGTATTCACTGTGGGGCTACTGACAAGAGTACCTTGTTGCATTGCCGGCTCCCGCCAGTTACATCTCTGCTCTCTCTTTGCGCCAGGCTGCCTGCCGTGTGGTTAGCGGATAGCTCCGTGCAGCGGCTGGCGGCTCTCAGTCTCCGGTGGCGGCTGGTGGTTCTCCCGCAGCTCTCGGTCTCTGGCGCTCCCCGCAGCGGCTTCTCCTCATACACGCGGCCAGCCGTTCTCTCTCTCTCTCTCTCCACACAGCAACGGTCCCCCGTCCGGCTCAGTCGGCGGCGGCCTCTTCCCAAACTCCCCTGCCGCGTCTCTCTCCTGGTGCGCCCCGCCAATCTCCGCGCTTCCCCTCTGCACTCCGCTCTGCTCCTCCTCCTCCTTTTTTCCACGCCACAACTCTTCTCCAATCCACGGGCACCAGGGGTTCCCGCTCTCTCTCTCCTGGCTGGAAATCACTGGGTCCTAGTGCTCCCCGTCTCAGCTCTTTGAATGAGCTGTTGCTAGGCAACCAGAGAGGGAAAGTTTTAACACTGTCAGCACCTGCCCCCCCTGACAGGTCTCCTCGGGCAGTGCTGGCTACAGTTAGAGCTGTGATGGGGTAGTAGTGGTATCCCCAAACACGGGTACCACATAAGTCCAGTCCATTGCAGTGGTGCTGTGTTGTCCTGCATCAGTCCAGTGGTGGTGTCCCTGTGCTGCTGTATATGTCCAGTGGTACTGCCTTATATGTCCATTGATACTACCGTATATGTCCTGCGGTACTGACGTATAAATCCAGTGATCCTGACGTATAATTCCAGTAATCCTGCTGTATAATTACAGTGGTACTGGCATATAAATTCAGTCTAGTGATACTGCCGTATATGTCCAGTAATACTGCCGTATATGTCCATCGGTACTGCTGTATATGTCCAGCGGTACTGCTGTGTATGTCCAGCGGTACTGCCGTTTAAATCCAGTGATCCTGCCGTATATGTCCAGTGGTACTGCCGTATAAATCCAGTGGTACTGCCATATAAATCCAGTGATCCTGCCGTATATGTCCAGCGGTACTGCCGTATAAATCCAGTGATCCTGGCATATAATTCCAGTGATCCTGCCGTACAATTACAGTGGTACTGGCGTATAAGTGTAGTGATCCTGCCGTATAAGTCCAGTGATCCTGCCGTATATGGCCAGCGGTACTACTGTATAAATCCAGTGATCTTGCCGTATAATTCCATATAAATCCATATAATTCCGTATAAGTCCAGTCCAGTGGTGCTGCCAAATAAGTTCAGTGGTGCTGTCCTGTGCTGTATATTATTTACTCCAAATAAAGGGGTTATTAATATTTAATCCAAATAATTTTCACAGGTTTTGCCCTGTGTGGTGTAGGGGTACGCTCTCCTGTATCGCACATTGGTGGTCATTCCGAGTTGTTCGCTCTGTAATTTTCTTCGCATCGCAGCGATTTTCCGCTAATTGCGCATGCGCAATGTTCGCACTGCGACTGCGCCAAGTAAATTTGCTATGAAGATTGGTATTTTACTCACGGCATTACGAGGTTTTTTCTTTGTTCTGGAGATCGGAGTGTGATTGACAGGAAGTGGGTGTTTCTGGGCGGAAACAGGCCGTTTTATGGGAGTGTGTGAAAAAACGCTACCGTTTCTGGGAAAAACGCAGGAGTGGCTGGAGAAATGGGGGAGTGTCTGGGCGAACGCTGGGTGTGTTTGTGACGTCAAACTAGGAACGAAACTGACTGAACTGATCGCAGTGTAGGAGTAAGTCTCGAGCTACTCAGAAACTGCTAAGAACTGTCTATTCGCAAATCTGCTAATCTTTCGTTCGCAAATCTACTATGCTAAGATTCACTCCCAGTAGGCGGCGGCTTAACGTGTGCAAAGCTGCTAAAAGCAGCTTGCGAGCGAACAACTCGGAATGACCACCATTGTTATATAACTCCAGATAAATAATGAAGAACAAATATTTGGTGGATAAAATAGGGAAAGATCAAGAACCACTTCCTCCTAGTGCTGAAGCTGCTGCCACTAGTCATGACATAGATGATGAAATCCCATCAACGTCATCTGCCAAGGCCGATGCCCAATGTGACAGTAGAGGGCATGTAAAATCCAAAAAGCCAAAGTTCAGTAAAAAGACCCAAAAAAAGAAATGTAAATGGTCTGAGGAGAAACGTAAACTTGCCAATATGCCATTTATGACACGGAGTGGCAAGGAACGGCTGAGGCCTTGACTATGTTCATGACTAGTGGTTCTGCTTCACATGACAATGGAAGCCCTCATCCTCCCACTTGAAAAATTATAAGAGTTAAGCTGGAAAAAGCACAGCAAAGAACTGTGCGTTCTAAGATGGTATCACAAATCCCCAAGGAGAGTTCAAGTGTGGCGGAGGTTGCAATGCCTGACCTTCCCAACACTGGATGGGAAGAGGTGGCTCCTTCCACCATTTGCACGCCCCCTGCAAGTGCTGAAAGGAGCGCCCACAGTCCGGTTACTGATATTCAAATTGAAGATGTCACTGTTGAAGTACACCAAGATGAGGATATGGGTGTTGCTGGCGCTGAGGAGAACGTTGATGAGGATTCTGATGTTGATGTGCTTTGTTTAAATCAGGCACCGGAGTTGACACCTGTTGTCAGTGGGATGAATAAGCCCATTGTGATGCCTGGGCAAAATACCAAAAAAGCCACCTGTGAGGATACTGGGTTCAAAATCACTCAGTCATGGTGGTAGATGAAAAACCAACAGTGGTTTATTGAACAGAATGGGTTATAAACAGCTCAGCACACTTCTGTGATCCAATTCTACACGACAATCCCTCCTGGAACTCCTGACTGAACATTACTTCTTAGCCAGTCTCCTGCCACTCTCTCCCCTTCTCTGTCAGATCTCTCTCCCCCAGCAGAGCTCACTCCTCTTGTTATATACTCCCCTGTCTATTCATCACACAAGCAGGTCAGTCAGGAGTGGAGACGAGGTGTCTGGACTCTTGTACACAATGGAGTGCACAGGATCAGATTACCTGCATCTCCATACAGAACCTGTTTACTACATAACCTACTCATCCTAATCACATCTGAGTGTACAGCTAGGGGACTTACATTACAATGACCTGATTTAACTATGTTACTAACACTCTGGCCTAGACTTATTCAGTTAACAATTACATTGAATATATAATAACCAAATAAACTACATATACCAAATATAACAGATAAAATATAACTGTACAATATAATAACCACACAATACAATACAATATTGCCTAACATATAACTAATAACATATTGGCAATTGGTGAAGTCCATGTATAGGACACGGGCTAGGAAAGTAACCACGTGTCTTTTACCACTGTGTGACACGACGCGCCGGCTGTGTCATCACGTGTCGTCACACTGGTTGGGTAGAATGTTAGTCCTACTTGTTACTGATTGGGAAGATTGTTTGTCATACTTGTTACTGGTTGGTAGAATGTTAGTCCTACTTGTTACTGGTTGGGTAGAATGTCTGTCCTACTTGTTACTGGTTGGGTAGAATGTCTGTCCTACTTGTTACTGGTTGGGTAGGTTGTTTGTCCTACAAACAGGGGCCATTGAAAGAGATCTGAGAGAGAAGCTCAGAGTGTGGGGGGGGGGGGGGGAGAGAGAAAATGTGAGGATACTGGGTTCCAAATCACTCAGTCATGGTGGTAGATGAAAAACCAACAGTGGTTTATTGAACAGAATGGGTTATAAACAGCTCAGCACACTTCTGTGATCCAATTCTACACAACAATTCCCTCCTGGAACTCCTGACAGAACATTACTTCTTAGCCAGTCTCCTGCCACTCTCTCTCTCTCTGTCAGATCTCTCTCCCCCCAGCAGAGCTAACTCCTCTTGTTATACCCTCCTGTCTATTCATCACACAAGCTGGTCAGTCAGGAGTGGAGACGAGGTGTCTGGACTCTTGTACACAATGGCGTGCACAGGATCAGATTACCTGAATCTCCATACAGAACCTGTATACTACATAACCTACTCATCCTAATCACATCTGAGTGTACAGCTAGGGGACTTACATTACAATGAACTGATTTAACTATGTTACTAACACTCTGGCCTACACTTATTCAGTTAACAATTACATTGAATATATAATAACCAAATAAACTACATATACCAAATATAACAGATAAAATATAACTGTACAATATAATAACCACACAATACAATACAATATTGCCTAACATATAACTAATAAAATATTGCCAATTGGTGAAGTCCATGTGTAGGACCAGGGCTAGGAAAGTAATCACGTGTCTTTTACCACTGTGCGACACAAAGCGCCGGCTGTGTCATCACGTGTCGTCACACCACCTCTTCGGTGTGGAATTATTTATCCACAAATGCGGACAACAGGTGTCAAGCCGTGTGTTGCCTCTGTCAATCTGTAATAAGTAGGGGTAAGGACGTTAACCACCTAGGAACATCCTCCCTTATACGTCACCTGCAGCGCATTCATCAGAAGTCAGTGTCAAGTTGTGAAACTTTGGGTAAGAGCATAAGCAGTCCACTGACACCTAAATCCCCTCTTCCTCTCTTACCCAAGCACCTGCAAGCCACACCATTAACTCCCTCAATGTCAACTTCCTCCTCAGTCAGAAACATCAGTAGTCGTGCAGGCCATGTCACTGGCAAGATTGAGGAGTCCTCTCAAAACTGGGATACCTCCAGAGGATCCTTGTGTGGTACTTTCTGCTGCTGCTGCTATTGTTGCTGCTGGGAGTCAATCATCATCCCAGAGGGGAAGTCAGAAGACCACTTGTATTACTTCAACTAAGCAATTGACTGTCCAACAGTCCTTTGTGAGGAAAATGAAATATCACAGCAGTCATCCTTTTGCAAAGCGAATAACTAAGACCTTGACAGCTCTGTTGGTGTTAGACGTGCGTCCAGTATCCGCCATTAGTTCAATGGGACCTAGAGAATTGTTTGAGGTACTGTGTTCCCGGTATCAAATCCCATCTAGGTTTCACTTCACTAGGCAGGCGATACCGAGAATGTTCGAGACATCAGAAAAAGTATCATCAGTGTCCTACAAAATGCGGTTGTACCCAATGTCCACTTAACCACGGACATGTGGACAAGTGGAGCAGGGCAGACTAAGGACTATATGACTGTGACAGCCCACTGGGTAGATGTATGGCCTCCCGCAGCAACAACAGCAGCAGCGGCACCAGTAGCAGCATCTTGCAAACGCCAACTCGTTCCTAGGCAGGCTACGCTTTGTATCACCGTTTTCCGTAAGAGGCACACAGCTGACAACCTCTTACGGAAACTGAGGGACATCATTGCACAATGGGTTTCCCCAATTGGACTCTCCTGGGGATTTGTGATATCGGACAATGCCACCAATATTGTGCGTGCATTACATCTGGGCAAATTCCAGCACGTCCCATGTTTTGCACATACTATTAATTTGGTGGTGCAGATTTTTTTTGAAAAAATGACAGGTGCATGCAGGAGATGCTGTCGGTGGCCCGAAAAATCACGGGCCACTTTCAGCATTCAGCCACCGCGTGCCAAAAACTGGAGCACTATCAAACACTCCTGAACCTGCCCTGCCATCACCTGAAGCAAGAGGTGGTAATGAGGTGGAATTCAACACTCTATATCAGAGATTTTCAACCTTTTACAACTCGCAGCACACTGAACAAGATTTAAATATTGCCAAGGCACACTCAAATATAATGGTGATGCATGGTGCAGTTGTGTGTCCTAGGAGGTCATGTCGCAGCTTCTCCATAGGCAACGCCTAAGCCACATCTGAGAAAGCCAGAAGAGCCCAACACTGCCCGGGCCCAAAATTAGAACTGGCTCTGCAACCACTAAACCCACCAGTATTGATCGATCCAGGGCCTCAGTAGTGGCAAAACACTGACGGGCCTGGCTTTGCTTCTATGGCGGCACACCCGGAGACTGCTCAGGGCACACTAGTGTGCCACGGCACAGTGGTTAAAAAACACTGCTCTATATGCTTCAGAGGATGGAGGAGCAGCAAAAGGCCATTAAAGCCTATACATCCACCTATGATACAGGCAAAGGAGGGGGAATGCACCTGACTCAAGTGCAGTGGAGAATGATTTCCGTCTTGTGCAAGGTTCTCTAACACTTTAAACTTGGAACACGTGAAGTCAGTTCAGACACTGCCAGCTTGAGTCAGGTCATTCCCCTCATCAGGCTTTTGAGAAGCAGCTGGAGAAACTGAAGGAGGAGCTAAGACGGAGCAATTCCGCTAAGTATGTGGGACTTGTGGATGGAGCCCTTCATTCACTTTGCAAAGATTCAAGGGTGGTCAATCTGTTGAAATCAGAGCACATTTTGGCCACCGTGCTCAATCCTAGGTTTAAAGCCTACATTGTATCTCTTTTTCCGGCAGACACAAGTCTGCAGAGGTTCAAAGACCTGCTGGTGAGACAATTGTCAACTCAAGCGGAACGTGACCCGTCAACAGCTCTTCCTTCATTTTCTCCTGCAACTGGGGCTGCTAGGAAAAGGATAATATTTCCTAGCCCACCCGCCGGCTGCGATGTAGGGCAGTCAGGAGCGAGTGCTGACATCTGGTCCGGTCTGAATGACCTGCCAATGATTTCTGACATGTCTACTGTCACTGCATATGATTCTGTGACCATTGAAAGAATGGTGGAGGATTATATGAGTGACATCATCCAAGTAGACACGTCAGACAGTCCGTATATATACTGGCAGGAAAAAGAGGCAATTTGGAGGCCCTTGCACAAACTGGCTTTATTTTACCTAAGTTGCCCCCCCTCCAGTGTGTACTCCAAAAGAGTGTTTAGTGCAGCCGGTAACCTTGTCAGCGATCGGTGTAGGAGGCTACTTCCACAGAATGTGGAGAAGATGATGTTCATCACAATGAATTATAAATTCCTCCAGGTAGACCTTTATCACCATTTGCCTCCAGAAAGTACACAGGGACCTTTGATGGTGGATTCCATTGGGGACGAATTAATACTCTGTGAGGAGGAGGATGTACACAGTGAAAGGGGTGAGGAATCGGAGGATGAGGTCGACCATCTTGCCTCTGTAGAGCCAGTTTGTGCAAGGAGAGATCGATTGCTTCTTTTTTGGTGGGGGCCCAAACCAACCCGTCATTTCAGTCACAGTCGTGTGGCAAACCCTGTCGCTGAAATGATGGGCTGGTTAAAGTGTGCATGTCCTGTTTATACAACATAAGGGTGGGTGGGAGGGCGAGGGCCCAAGGACAATTCCATCTTGCACCGCTTTTCCTTTTTGCATCATGTGCTATTTGAGGCCTAGTTTTTTTCTAGATCTAGTTAGATCTTGTGCCCAGAGGAGACTGGGTGCATTACAGGGGAGCTTTCCTGAGTTTCTCTGTTAAAAGAATTTTGTTAGGTTTTTTATTTTCATGGAGCACTGCTGGCAACAGGCTCCCTGCTTCGTGGGACTGAGGGGAGAGAAGCAGAACTACTTAAATTATAGGCTCTGCTTCTTAGGCTACTGGACACCATTAGCTCCAGAGGGAGTCGGAACGCAGGTCTCACCCTGCCGTTCGTCCCGGAGCCGCGCCGCCGTCCTCCTCGCAGAGCCGGAAGATAGAAGCCGGGTGAGTATAAGAAGAAAAGAAGACTTCAAGGCGGCAGAAGACTTCAGATCTTCACTGAGGTAACGCTGCACACCATTGCTCCCACACAATACACACAGAGCAGGCACAGATGGGTGCAGGGCGCAGGGGGGGCGCCCTGGGCAGCAATAAACCTCAAGACTGGCATGTTGGTGTATATTAGGCTGCGGAGTCAGTAAATAGATAAACCCCCACCATTTTTTGTAAATTGAAGCTGGACCGAAGCCCGCCGCTGGAGGGGGCGGAGCTTGATCCCTCAGCACTAACCAGCGCCATTTTCTCCACAGAAGCTGGCTCCCCAGACTCTCCCCTGCTGAACACAGATCAGAGGGCTGAAAAAGAGGAGGGGGGCACAATATTGGCGCAGTGAGTGGGGAAATTCTTATGTATAATATAAAAGCGCTATCTGGTTTTCCAGTATAAGTGGGCGCTGGGTGTGTGCTGGCATACTCTCTCTCTGTCTCTCCAAAGGGCCTGGTTGGGGAAGTATCCCCTTATAGTTATATCCCGGTGTGTGTGGGGTGTCGGTACGTGCGTGTCGGCATGTTTGAAGCGGAAGGCTCTTCCAAGGAGGAGGTGGAGCAGATGAGTGGTGAGTCCCCGTCGGTGGTGCCGACTCAAGAGTGGATGGATATGTGGCATATGTTAAATGCAAGTGTGGCATCACTACATAAGAGACTGGACAACGCAGAGTCCAGGGAGACAACAGGGGGTCAATCCACAGGGACCTTCAGGGTCTCAGAAACGTCCCTTGTCACATATAGTAGACACAGATACCGACACGGAGTCTGACTCCAGTGTCGACTACGATGAAGCTAGATTGCACCCTAGGGTGACAAAAAGTATTCAGTGTATGATTATTGCAATAAAATATGTTTTGCATATCACTGATGAACCCTCTGTTCCTGACACGAGGGTACACATGTTTAAGGGGAAGTAGCAGGTAGTAACCTTTCCCCCATCTCATGAACTTAACGAGTTATTTGAAAAAGCTTGGGAAACTCCAGATAAGAAACTGCAGATTCCCAAAAGGATTCTTATGGCGTACCCTTTCCCTACGCAGGACGGGGTACGTTGGGAATCCTCTCCCACAGTGGACAAGGCTTTAACACGCCTGTCCAAAAAGGTGGCGCTGCCGTCTCCAGACACGGCAGCCCTCAAAGATCCTGCGGACCGCAGGCAGGAGACTACTTTAAAGTCTATGTATACACATACTGGTGCTTTGCTCAGGCCGGCAATTGCGTCGGCATGGGTGTGTAGCGCAGTTGCAGCATGGACAGATACTTTGTCAGCTATCCTTGATACCCTAGACAGGGATACCATTTTATTAACTTTAGCCCATATTAAGGACGCAGTCTTATATATGAGAGATGCTCAGAGAGACATTGGACTGCTGGGTTCCAGAGCCAATGCCATGGCTATTTCTGCGAGACGAGCTTTATGGACCCGTCAATGGACAGGTGATGCGGACTCGAAAAAGCATATGGAGGTTTTACCTTACAAGGGTGACGTGTTGTTTGGGGAGGGGCTCGCGGATCTGGTTTCCACAGCTACCGCCGGTAAATCTACCTTTTTATCTTTTGTTCCCCAACAACAAAAGAAAACTCCACAGTATCAGATGCAGTCCTTTCGGTCGCATAAACCCAGGAGAGGTCGGGGCTCCTCCTTCCTTGCCAGAGGTAAGGGTAGAGGAAAAAGAACACCTGCTTCGGCTAGTTCCCAGGAGCAGAAGTCCTCCCCGGCTTCTGTAAAATCCACCGCATGACGCTGGAGCTCCCCTAAGGGAGTCCGCACCGGAGGGGGCGCGCCTTCGATTATTCAGCCAGGTCTGGGTTCGGTCAGACGTGGATCCTTGAGTGATGGAAATTGTTTCCCAAGGCTACAGGCTGGAATTCGAAGAGGTGCCCCCTCGCCGATTTTTCAAGTCGGCCTTACCAGCTTCTCTCCAAGGGAGGGAAGTAGTGTTAGCTGCAATTCAAACGCTGTGCCAACAGCAAGTGATTGTCAAGGTCCCCCTGGCCCAACAGGGAAAAGGGTATTATTCGACCATGTTTGTGGTTCCGAAGCCGGATGGTTCGGTCAGACCCATTTTAAATCTAAAATCCCTGAACCTGTACTTGAAAAAATTCAAATTCAAGATGGAATCGCTCCGAGCTGTAATATCCAGCCTAGAAGGGGAAGATTTTATGGTGTCGCTAGATATAAAGGATGCTTACCTTTATGTCCCCATATATCCCTCTCATCAGGAGTACCTGAGATTTGCTGTACAGGACTGTCATTTCCAGTTTCAGACGTTGCCGTTTGGGCTTTCCACGGCCCCAAGGATTTTCACCAAGGTGATGGCGGAAATTATGGTGCTCCTGGGCAAACAAGGAGTCACAATTATCCCATACTTGGACAATATCAAGAGCGAGATCAAGAGATCGGTTGCTGAAGAACGTGGCGCTCTCCCTGAGAGTGCTCTAACAGCACGGTTGGATTCTCAATCTGCCAAAGTCTCAATTGGTTCCAATGACTCGACTATTGTTCCTATGCATGATTCTGGACACGTAACGAAAGAAGGTTTTTCTCCCGTCGGAAAAAGCCCAGGATCTCCAGACCATGGTCAGAGACCTGCTAAAGCCAAAAAGAGTGTCAGTTCATCAATGCACTCGAGTTCTGGGAAAAATGGTGGCAGCCTACGAGGCCATCTCCTTCGGCAGGTTTCATGCAAGGCATATTCAGTGGGACCTTCTGGACAAGTGGTCCGGGTCCCATCTACAAATACATCAGACGATAACACTGTCCCCCAGGGCCAGAGTATCTTTCCTGTGGTGGCTGCACAGTGCTCACCTTCTAGAGGGTCGCAGTTTCGGCATTCAGGACTGGGTTCTGGTGACCACGGACGCGAGCCTCCGAGGATGGGGAGCAGTCACGCAAGGAAAAAAATTTCAGGGACTGTGGTCAAGCCAGGAGGCTTGTCTGCACATCAACGTGCTGGAATTAAGGGCCATATACAACGGCCTTCGACAAGCAGAGGCTCTTCTTCGCAACCTACCGGTTTTGATTCAATCAGACAATGTCACAGCCGTGGCTCATGTAAACCGCCAAGGCGGGACAAGGAGCAGAGTCGCAATGGCGGAGGCCACCAGGATTCTTTGCTGGGCGGAAAATCACGTAAGCGCTCTGTCAGCTGTCTTAATTCCGGGAGTGGACAACTGGGAAGCGTACTTCCTCAGCAGACACGATCTCCATCCAGGAGAGTGGGGACTTCATCAAGAAGTCTTTGCAGAGATAACGGGTCTCTGGGGAATTCCTCAAATAGACATGATGGCGTCACGCCTCAACAAAAAGCTTCGGAGGTACTATGCCAGGTCCCGGGACCCTCAGGCAGTAGCAGTAGACGGCCTGGTGACACCATGGGCGTTTCAGTCGGTCTATGTGTTTCCTCCTCTTCCCCTTATCGCAAAAATTTTGAGGATCATAAGACAAAAAAAGAGTACAGACAATACTCATTGTTCCAGACTGGCCTCGAAGGGCCTGGTACTCAGTTCTTCAGGAAATGCTCACAGAAGATCCTTGGCCCTGACAATGCTAAATTCCTTTGTCGTATAAACAACCCTTTATGAAGTCTAAGAACACTGTACGCTGTTTGCTTAAGAAGTACCGTAAGGGTACGCTATTTGCGTAACGATCGCTCCGCCGTAGGCGAGACGCTCAAGCGTCACGTTCGCTCACGGCCCAGTGATCACAGGACACGTTATTGGTTATGACTAGAGTAATGATTCGCTATGGCGTAGCATACGCTCGAGACCACGAGGAGGTCACCAGCGGCGCAGACGCTCACAACACTATACCTTAATGTTTAAACCTTATACCAATGAAATACACAGAATACCTTAATGTGAGCACAGGGTGTAAGTGCAACCTTGTGTAACCTGACTAACTACAAAGCTGCTTGAGCGTCACCGACGCTCAAGTGAACACTTAACACTATAGAAAATACACAGATACTGGTTTAGGTTCCAAAGCCTATTAACTGTATTATATCTAATATATTTGTAAAAGGGGATAACAGTACAAATGATACACTACAATATAACAGAGACTTCCTAACCACAGAACTAAACAATAAATACAAAAGGACAATACTACACTGACCTAAATGCAATACAATACAATACTATCTAATACAATACAATACTAGCCTAGTCTAGGGGAGATATGAGAGAACAGAACAGGGAGAGAGAGAGAGAGAGAGAGATGAGAGAAATTGGCTCACAGAAAGACAATGATTACGGAGAGAAACTTACGCACAAAGGGTATGATCGCCTGCGCCTCGATATCCAGCTCCCGGCTATCAGCAGATAACCGTTGATGAGAGAGTGAGAGCTGGATGTGGTCGGCCTGCCTATTTATGCCCCACACACAATGCAATCTCCTGGTCCTACAATCCCATTGTCCATTGGCCGAAGGAATTCGGCCCTGCATCATAACAAAAGGTCATAGGGTGATTCATACAGGTGGGCTGTGACGATTTCCAACAGCTCAGGTGGGTGGGAAACTGGGTTTCCCGCCGCATACCTGAGTATGTGTAAATAATAGAAATGGACATAAACTTCTTATGTCCACAACTATTCGCACGAGCGATTAATACGCTCCAAACCAACACCGGAATATTACTAATTAAATACTCTTCCGATGGGTACCAAACACTGCTGTATGATCCCTGTTAGACCCTTCGTACGATGCAAAGAGGGATTCCTCAGCTCAGGGACATTCTATATTAACCAAACTTTCAGAATCTATCAAGGGGACCATGATCTACAAACTACATTAATTGTGAACATTTGTAACGAATGAGTCGCACGCTACGACTACATAAACTCTACCGTAAATACGCATACCGCGCCTGCGAGTGCACGCTATCGCGGGTATGCGCCTTCACGGGAGAGCGTACGCATGCGCAGCGCGGACCAGTGTGCGGTGCAAATATGGCAATGTGCATAGAGACATTTTTCTGACTTTGACAGTCCACCCTTTGGCAGTCAATAATAACTGCCACCTTCAAAAATATTTAAGGAGAAAAATGTAAGTCAGGGGTTAATTGATTTCCATGGTTGGGTAGGGGAGAAGAGTGGAGTAGGTGTGAAGAGGGTATGACCTAGTGAGAAAGCAGAAGCATGTGTGTATGAGTCCATGTTTGGAGGGTCATGTATCATCGTGCCGTACGTGTGGTAAATCAAGCTTCGAGGTATTGCGAAGTATACATTTGAATTCCTTCTTATCCTGTGGTACAGGTCTGTGGATGGGCTGTCAAACTCTACCGAGCTCATTTCGGCTGTGGTTGTAACAAAATGGGGATGCACATTTTAGTTGATGATACATGAATGGGGGAGGTATGTGGTTGCTGATATCTGTGCCTGTATTCCCTATCGTCTATGTGTGTCGTTACCTGAGGGTTGTAGAGATGAAGATAAAGAACACTTACGAAAAATGCAATGATATTCTATGTCAGGGAAATGTACATCTGTTGTTGAAGTTGTGTTCGGTATCTGTTGAGAGTCGTCTTCTTTGCGCTGTTTTGCTCCTTAGGCATGAGCAACAAGCTTTGTCAGTGCCATCAGATTTACAAAAATGTTGGGCTAGCGTGAGTTTAAAAATACTAGGGAAACTGGGGATCCATGGCAAAGTTCATCAAGTGTCCATATTTAAAGTTGTCAAATCTTCTTCTTTGGTGCTTGTCTGTTGTCTGTATAGCGTCTCGTCAACTTCCTCGTCCAAGGGGGTCTTTGTATCTTGGAGAAAAGCAGAAAAACAGGTGAAAGAAACGGACCGTATAATCGCATTTTCATCACATTCTGGTTTCTATCATTGGGTCATAAATCAAATCCAGGTTAATTACAGTTTCCTCGCTCCTCAAGCTCATCACTCTTGTACTTTGTTTGCACCTCATTAAAGCCTGCCCGCATCTAAATATCAATCCAATCGATATAATGACACCCAAGATACATAGTAGAAACTTTCCAACATCCATTATGACTCCTTGAGCCCAGTCTCCTAAACCGGAGAACCAATTTCGCGGGTTCAACCATGACACCCAACCAGTCAGCTCATTACCTACAGCAGCAAGGGTGAGATTGTGTTTTCGACGAAATTCCCACTTTAATTGCAGAATATCATCCATCTTTTGGTCTATGACCTCTACCGGATCCTCGGTGCTATTTGTGATATACGTACAACACTTTATGCCGTACTGTGTTGCCAATGTAACACAATATCCGCCTGTTACTGCTGTAAGATAATTAAGAACCATCCTATGCTGAACTAGTTCTGTTTTGTAAGCTTGAAGTTCTCTTCCAGTGTATCTAAACGTGTCATCATACATTTCAGTGATATTATCTAACAAATTGGCGAGTGCGGAAATGTATCTATAATTCATCACACCTCGAGCGGTGCGAGTGAAATCTAACGCTACCAGAACCTGAATCCCGGTGGATTCATGGATAAGATCAGAGGCCGGATGCTCTAACCTTTCTGACAGTTGTCTTTTAACTCGGTGCTCGTAATGAGTGTGAGTATAAGGAGCTTGGGCACCACGGTGTATGTCCTTCATTTTGTCATGTGTTACAGTCATCACTTCAGGCAATACTTTTCCAATATAACACAATCCTTCAGAGTTTGGGGCAAGCCACTTGTACGCCTTTCTCCCGCATATGAAATATGCGTCATCGGGGAGAACATAAGGGACGGAGAAGGACATGACCATGTTACAAACCTTCCAGGTGAAATCTCCTGACCCTAATTCTTCCAACTGCTTAATGCACGTATCAGTTTGTACGATATGTGCACAGTATCCTGGTGATACCTCTCCAACTCTAGTAATCCTATTTCCTAAGGTATATCGATACCGGAAAGATTTTCCTCTACTGGCTATGTGGCGTACGAGCTCTGTATCTGTAGGCATTCTATCTGCTCTGTGTGAAAAGGTCATGGTAAGGTTGCTCCATGACACTTCCCAATTTCCCGGTTTTCTGGGATTGGAGATGTTGAAACATAAGAGGGACCTATCCACATGGTATTGGTGGAGCTTCAAACTAGGAGGGCTGGAGATGTTAAACCTCCGATCCACCGGTCTCCCACCACTTAGCTCAAGTACCTCCCCTAACGTTAAAGGAAATGGTACTAGCCCTGATTTGCTGTGACCCTGAGGTACTTGAGAGCATACCCAACAATCTGTTTGGTTTAACACGTTACCCACTAAGGAGTGATAGTCACTCAATGGATGCCGGTCCATATGGATATTAAAACTAGATTGGCATTTCTTTATGCATCCATCTTCAACCAGATTATCACAGAGCCTACAGATACAATTTTCTTCAGCTAACAATCCATCACAATTTCTTCTATCGGATCGTTTTCTGATACTCGCCTTTGCTTGTTGGTTTGGTTGATCTTGGAAAACTACGCCTCCATCATCATAATCGGAACCCATTCCAGAACCTCTCTCGACCTCTATGGTACTCTCGCCGGAACAGACTGCTCTGCTCAACATCATGGTTAACATCAAAATCCGGATCACAGTCTCTTGGGGCAAGTCCATCTTTGAGGAGGAAATAGAGAAGAATGAGAAGGGGGAAAAAGAAATTTTTAAGGGAGAGGGGCTGGGAAGTGGAGAAAAACAATAAAAGGGAGAGGGGAGTCGACAACTGCTTCCGGTCTTCAAGGCTCAGGTGCCGCCTCAGTCCTCCTGGAACAGACACTCTAGTGATACAACCTCTACCGTCTGTTCCTTATCACGGGACTTCTCTGGATCAGCAACCTTTTTGCAGTGGGATGAATGGACCCAAGTCTCTCTCTCAGCAACCTTCAATGCTGTGGTGCTAGTCAATAAGACCTGGTATGGTCCTTCCCATCTATCAATAAGACAACCTGAGCGTAGAAAATTTCGTATCATTACATAATTCCCAGGTTCAATGTCATGACAATTACTATCTGGTAAATCAGGAATCACCAACTTCAGATTATCATTTTGACTCCTCAACTGCTTACTCATGTTAATCAAGTACTTTACAGTTACTTCATTGTTACATTTCAAATCATCCTGAGGGTTAATCATGACGTGCGGTTGTCGACCAAACAAGATTTCAAAAGGAGACAGATTAAGAGGGGACCTGGGAGTGGTTCTGATGCTATACAAAACAATGGGTAAAGCTTCTGGCCACGTTAATCCTGTCTCTGTCATTACTTTACTCAATTTATTTTTAATAGTGCTGTTCACTCTTTCGACCTTCGCGCTCGCCTGTGGACGGTACGGAGTGTGCAGCTTGCTATCAATACCCATTAATTTACACATTCCTTGAAAGACATCACCTGTAAAATGGGTACCCCTATCACTTTCAATGATTCTAGGGATACCATATCTACATACAAATTCCTGCACAATTTTCTTAGCTGTAAACATAGCGGTATTTGTAGCTGCTGGAAATGCTTCGACCCAATTCGAGAAAACATCTATACAGACAAGTACATATTTCAAATTTCGACATGGGGGTAATTGAATGAAGTCAATTTGTATTACCTGGAAAGGGCCGCCGGCAGGTGGGATATGGGATGGTTCTGTAGGTATTGCTTTTCCAATATTCTTTCTCAGACAGGTAAGGCATGACATTGCTCTTTTACCCGCATGAGAGGAGAATCCTGGGGCGCACCAGTATGCTCTTACCAATTTGCACATCCCCTCCTTGCCTAGATGAGTCAGCCCGTGAGCTGCTTCAGCCAGACATGGAAGGTATGCCCTGGGGGCCACCGGTTTACCATGTCCATCCGTCCAGAGCCCTGAGGACTCCTGGCCATATCCCTTTGCCTTCCAGACTGCTCTTTCCTGTGTGGAACACAAATTCTGCATCTCACACAACTTTTGTGTGTTGATGGTATTAAATACCATCAGTTGTGTGGTGTCTGTCTGTATGGGGGTAGCAGCTGCAAGCTTTGCGGCTTCGTCTGCTCGGCTGTTACCAAGTGACACTGGGTCTTGACTATATGTATGTGCTTTACATTTGATAACAGCCACTCTGTCGGGTTCCTGTATCGCTGTTAGAAGCCTTTTTATGTGAGCTGCATGCGCTATCGGTGTACCAGCCGCCGTCATGAAATTTCTGAGCCGCCATAGGGCTCCGAAATCATGGACTACCCCGAAGGCGTATCTAGAATCGGTGTAGATATTGGCTGACTTACCCTTAGCCAATTCACATGCTCTGGTTAGGGCGACCAGTTCAGCAACCTGGGCTGAGTGAGGTGGGCCTAGCGGTTCCGCTTCTATGGTGTCTTGGTCATCTACGACTGCGTATCCAGTACACAAGTCTCCCGAGTCTGACTGTCTGTGACAACTACCGTCCGTGTAGAACGTGAGTTCTGCATCTTCCAGTGGATTGTCACTGATGTCAGGCCTTGCGGTAAAATTTTGGGTCAAATATTCCATACAATCATGTGTATCTTCCTTTGCATTAAATCCTCCTTCCCCATCACTCTCACCTTCCACCCTTTGTGTCTGACCAGGCACACCTGGGAGAAATGTTGCAGGGTTTAATGCACTGCATCTCCTTATGGTGATGTTTACTGGGGCCATTAATGCCAATTCCCATCTTGTAAACCTTGCTGATGAGACGTGTCTGGTTTGGGCAGAATTCAATAAGGCAGATACCGCATGCGGTGTATGGATTGTGAGGTTGTGGCCTAGCACGACATCTTCGCTTTTTGTCACTAGCAATGCTATCGCCGCAACGCTACGCAAGCATGTGGGGAGGGATCGCGCTACCGTGTCTAGCTGAGCGCTGTAATATGCAACTGGCCTGCTGGCATCACCGTGTTTTTGTGTTAGTACACCTGCTGCGCACCCAGCACTTTCTGTTCCGTATAGTTCAAAGGGTTTCCCATAGTCTGGCATACCTAGTGCTGGTGCCTGCGTTAGGCATTGCTTGAGTCTCTCAAATGCTGTTTCAGATTCGTCTGTATGCGAAATCCGATCAGGTTTGTTTGAAGAGACCATTTCCTGCAAAGGTAGCGCCAATATGGAAAACCCTGGGATCCAATTACGGCAATACCCACACATTCCTAAAAACGTCCTGATCTGTTGCTGGGTTTGTGGCAGTGTCATGTCTCTAATGGCTTGGATTCTATCAGCGGTCAGGTGTCTCAGTCCTTGTGTTAGACAGTGTCCCAAATATTTTACCTTAGTTTGGCATAATTGTAACTTGTCTTTGGAAACCTTGTGACCTGTGTCTGAAAGATGAAACAGGAGCTGTTTCGTATCCTTCAGGGAAGCTTCCAATGAATCAGAACACAGTAGTAGATCATCCACGTACTGTATCAACACTGATCCACTCTCCGGTTGGAAAGACTGTAAACAATCATGCAAAGCCTGAGAAAATATACTTGGACTATCTATGAAACCTTGGGGTAACCGAGTCCACGTGTATTGGACTCCTCTGTATGTGAATGCAAACAAATATTGGCTGTCAGGGTGCAGAGGTACCGAAAAGAATGCGGAGCAGAGGTCAATAACAGTGAAAAATTTGGCAGTGGGAGGAATTTGCATTAGGATGACAGCTGGATTAGGCACTACGGGGAACTGACTCTCAACTATTTTGTTAATCCCCCTTAGATCCTGCACTAGCCTGTAACCCCTCCCCCCACTCTTTTTAACAGGGAAGATGGGACTATTTGCTGTGCTGGACGTTCTTACTAGAATGCCCTGTTGTAGCAAGCGCTCTATTACGGGAAAAACTCCTAACTCCACCTCTGGCTTCAGAGGATACTGTGGGATTTTTGGAGCTATCCTACCATCTTTTACTTGTACAACTACTGGAGCTACGTTTGCCATTAATCCAGTGTCCTGTCCATCTTTTGTCCAAAGTGACTCTGGTATCTGAGATGTCATCTCTTCTACTTGGGATGGATTCCTATTTGTCATAATGGAATGTGACATTAATTTTGATGGGGAGTCTAACATGTCTCGTACTTCCTGAGCGTGATTCTCAGGTATGTCCAAGAATACACCTTCAGGAGTACAATAAATGACGCAACCCATTTTACATAGTAAGTCTCTTCCCAGGAGATTAGTTGGTGCCGATGCAGCCAGCAAAAAGGAATGCTTGGTATGCAAAGGCCCTATTGTAATCTCGGCTGGTTTGCTAACAGGGTAGTGCTGAACTACTCCTGTTACTCCCATGGCTGGAATTGTCCTACCAGTGGTTCTCATGCCCACTGTCGAATTTATCACTGACTTGGCCGCCCCTGTGTCTACAAGAAAGTTTAAAGTTTTACCAGCTACATTGATTGCAATCTCTGGTTCGCTTCCAAGACTAGCAATCAACTTAACTGGGTGCAGATTACAAGTATGGCCACACCCCTATTGGGTATGCTGACCTCCCTGAATCCCGCTGGCAGCGACTACTTGTGCGGGGGTTAGCTGGGAACTACCAGAGGCATGCCAATCTCTGTTCGGGGGATATCTTTTTGTTTCCCCTGTATGTGGCTCAAAACTCCGCCTCTGTGGACCCTGCTCCCAATGTCGTGTGTCGTGTCGTTGTCTAGGGGGTTGAAAAGATCTTTGTACATTCTTTGTTCTACATTCTCGTGCAAAGTGTCCCGGTCTGTTACAAGAAAAACATGTTATTACACTTGCCTTACCCACAGGATTCGGTGGTACATACGCAGGCTGCTTTGTGGTCAGCGCCTGTATACTTACTGACATCAACTTATCACTTTGCGACTCCCTGTGCCTAGTGATATTTCTGTCGTGATCAATAGCAGCCTCTCTCAATGTGGACACTGACAGACCTCGCCAGCATGGTTGCGTGGTCTGTACCCTAGCTTTTAATGTTTCTTTCAAACCATCCATCAGTACAGATACTGCTACTTCTCGATGGTTTGGGTTGGTCTTAATGTCTTCTATACCAGTGTACTTTGCCATTTCTAATAGTGCCCGGTGAAAATATTCTGTTGCCGTTTCGGACTCCTTTTGCTTAATGGAAAATATTTTATTCCATTTAACAACGGCTGGGAAATACTCCTTTAGCTGTAAATTTATCCTTTTTACATTATCCTTGTTGTACACGTCTGTAAGCGGTACATCTTTATCCAATGCACAGTCAGCTAAAAATTGAGTTGCGTCAACATTGGAAGGTAAACAAGCTCTTAGCAGTATCTGCCAATCCTTGTTGTTGGGTTCTACAGTGTTACCTAGATCCCTGATGTATTTTTGGCTAGCAACTAAATCCTTCCTGGGGTCAGGAAATTCGGACACTATTGTTCTTAATTCCATTCTGGAAAATGGAGTGTACATGGCAATGTTCCTTATGGGAGTGGCTCCAGACACATCTGTTTTTCCATTGGGAACTGCTATTACCCTTACAGGAGCAATTCTAACAGCCTCTTCCTGTGTAGATTCTACAGCTTGTTGTGGTACAATTGTTTCAGTGTAGTGCATGGTGCCGTACTTACCCGTTGACACGACCTCACCTATCCCTCCGCTAGGGGCTTTCACTAATCTCGTGGGTGTCGCTGTGCCTACTGTGGTCTCTGCTATGGTGGCTGCAAGAGAGAGAGCTGAAATTGTTGCTGAATCGTCTTCTTGATCACACTCCTGAGGAAGGTTCAAAACAGGGTACATCTTGCACGGGTTAATACTTGCATGAGTTATTTGGTTAACATCATTAACATTTACAAGGTTACTAAGAGTTTTTGTTTTATAACCCAGTGCGTTTCTCTCCGTAATCAACTTCTCTCCTGCAATGTATGGTGGAGGAGGAGCTGTGGCTATCAGCTTCCTGACTGCCCCAGATCCTGCCGCCAGAGCCAAACCTCTCTGTATCTCACCTTCCTGGTGCCATAACTGTAAATAATCATGATGCTGAATTCGTCTCTTTGCTGATTTTACGAGACATATCCTCCTCCTTAAATTTTGTAACACTTCTGGACTAAAGCTACCTATTCTTGGGAATTTGTCCCTGTCTTGTACAGTCATTCTCTCCCATTCATCACATAAAGATTCGGTGTGACTTCCATATTTTTCACACATTACATATCGTGCCGACCCAACTGGTCGGTTCACAGAATCAACCTGAACCAGGGTTGATCGCCCCCTACCTGAGCAACTGGCCCCCATAGTCTGCAGGTGTTGCTTAGTCCTCCTTGGATCTCTGTATCAAGGTTTTCAGCAAGCCTTTTCAGACAACCAAATTACTCCACAGTAGGCCGGCGGTGGCGGTTTACCGAGTACCCCACTCACTCGCCCACCTCGACCAATACGACCTGATCACACCGACGTGGTGCTGGCGTACTCGATACAGGGCCCCTATGGAACCTTCAGTTTACTGGAACATATGAGGGTTACCCGCAGGACACTTACTCTTTCCAGTAAAGGTGGGGTTGTTAGATAGTTCCTGAGTGACCAGCGAACTTCCCTTCCAAAAATAAAAAATTACACAAATCACGTCAGAATGTACAAATAGCGTTTGTGACCACTTTACTCTAATGGTATTAGGTCAGATTACTAACTACTGCACACAATTACGTGTGGTCCAATCGTTCAGTACACAAGCACTACTTGTTATGTACTGAAAGATCAATGGAATCGATGTTTCCGGCCGCGATTCCTTCAGCAAGAGCTTGTATGGCCTATATGGGTTCTGCACCAACACCCCAGGCGTTGTGCCACTGGACTTTTATAGCGGACCTTTTACCTTACGACCTCCTGGTCTTGTTACCTTATGACCTCCTGGTCTTGTTACCTTATGACCTCCTGGTCTTGTTACCTTATGGTCCGCTATACTCTAATGCTCAAATATTATTTAACCAGGGATGCCTCCCTAGCCACCGTATATGTCACTTACACGTATGTCCCTTGACGAGTACCCGGCTTTCCTTTTGGTTCCACCTTAAAGTTGTATAAACTTATGTATACAAAACCACACTCACTCAACACATGTACACTTTGTTTCTATATCTATTTCTGCGCAGAAATTGTCTTCAGTCCAACAGTGTTACCAATTAGGAGTAGGATCTGTTAAACTAAATTTCAGATTTTTTTCAAAAATAGATTTGCGTTATTTACCGCTTCGCGTTATCTACCGCTGTGCGTTACTTATCGCCTTTGCGCTAATTATCGCTTTGCGCTAATTCACCTTTTTCGTGACTTGAGCTACGTGAGCGTAACCGGACGCTACGTTGCGTAATGTACGCTGCGTGCGTCTGCCTTTTGGATTGCGTACGCTAGTCTTTGTTAGCGACACGTGTACGCAATGCAAAGATCCACCGTAACACAATATATACTTTTATCAATGTAAATGATCCCTGATCATCTACCGCAATCCACACTGACTGCCTTGTCTCCTAGACAAATCGTGTGTTGTTCTATACTTTAACTATTACCTTTACTATGAAATAACAGCAAATCTCTTTTTAGCACTTTCTATCAACTATAAAATTGGCAAACAGGAATAGTGATATACGAAATTGAAAAAAAAGAAATGCAGATAAATGTATGCGTGCGTGTATACGCAAGACAGAAGAGAAATAAAACAGTTTTTAAAAGACACAAGCGTTTTGTTCTTACTTCCGGTTCCCGGATTCCTTCAGCACTCTTTATCTAAGCGAAGCAGACGCTTATCCCGTCAGCACTGGGAGACAACCTCCCACCTTTTGCTGGGGGATAATGTCTGCTGATCTACCTAGTGCAGATATGAGAAGGATAGGACGAGTCCCCAATTGACAATGCTAAATTCCTTTGTCGTATAAACAACCCTTTATGAAGTCTAAGAACACTGTACGCTGTTTGCTTAAGAAGTACCGTAAGGGTACGCTATTTGCGTAACAATCGCTCCGCCGTAGGCGAGACGCTCAAGCGTCACGTTCGCTCACGGCCCAGTGATCACAGGACACGTTATTGGTTATGACTAGAGTAATGATTCGCTATGGCGTAGCTTACGCTCGAGACCACGAGGAGGTCACCAGCGGCGCAGACGCTCACAACGCTATACCTTAATGTTTAAACCTTATACCAATGAAATACACAGAATACCTTAATGTGAGCACAGGGTGTAAGTGCAACCTTGTGTAACCTGACTAACTACAAAGCTGCTTGAGCGTCACCGACGCTCAAGTGAACACTTAACACTATAGAAAATACACAGATACTGGTTTAGGTTCCAAAGCCTATTAACTGTATTATATCTAATATATTTGTAAAAGGGGATAACAGTACAAATGATACACTACAATATAACAGAGACTTCCTAACCACAGAACTAAACAATAAATACAAAAGGACAATACTACACTGACCTAAATGCAATACAATACAATACTATCTAATACAATACAATACTAGCCTAGTCTAGGGGAGATATGAGAGAACAGAACAGGGAGAGAGAGAGAGAGAGAGAGATGAGAGAAATTGGCTCACAGAAAGACAATGATTACGGAGAGAAACTTACGCACAAAGGGTATGATCGCCTGCGCCTCGATATCCAGCTCCCGGCTATCAGCAGATAACCGTTGATGAGAGAGTGAGAGCTGGATGTGGTCGGCCTGCCTATTTATGCCCCACACACAATGCAATCTCCTGGTCCTACAATCCCATTGTCCATTGGCCGAAGGAATTCGGCCCTGCATCATAACAAAAGGTCATAGGGTGATTCATACAGGTGGGCTGTGACGATTTCCAACAGCTCAGGTGGGTGGGAAACTGGGTTTCCCGCCGCATACCTTAGTATGTGTAAATAATAGAAATGGACATAAACTTCTTATGTCCACAACTATTCGCACGAGCGATTAATACGCTCCAAACCAACACCGGAATATTACTAATTAAATACTCTTCCGATGGGTACCAAACACTGCTGTATGATCCCTGTTAGACTCTTCGTACGATGCAAAGAGGGATTCCTCAGCTCAGGGACATTCTATATTAACCAAACTTTCAGAATCTATCAAGGGGACCATGATCTACAAACTACATTAATTGTGAACATTTGTAACGAATGAGTCGCACGCTACGACTACATAAACTCTACCGTAAATACGCATACCGCGCCTGCGAGTGCACGCTATCGCGGGTATGCGCCTTCACGGGAGAGCGTACGCATGCGCAGCGCGGACCAGTGTGCGGTGCAAATATGGCAATGTGCATAGAGACATTTTTCTGACTTTGACAGCCCCTTACTCTCAGGGAGGACCTGTTGCAGCAGGGGCCCTGCGTGTTCCAAGACTTACCGCGGTTATGTTTGACAGCATGGCGGTTGAACACCAAATCCTAGCTGGGAAAGGTATTACGGAGGAGGTCATACCTACTCTGATAAAGGCTAGGAAGGAGGTGACGGCGAAACATTATCACCGTATCTGGAAGAAGTATGTCTCTTGGTGTGAAACCAAGAATGCTCCTACGGAAGATTTCCATCCGGGCCGTTTTCTCCACTTCTTACAGACAAGAGTGGATATGGGCCTGAAGTTAGGCTCCATTAAAGTACAGATTTCAGCCCTATCTCTATTCTTTCAGAAGGAATTGGCTTCTCTACCAGAAGTCCAGACTTTTGTAAAGGGAGTGCTACACATCCAGCCTCCTTTTGTGCCCCCAGTGGCGCCGTGGGACCTTAACGTGGTGTCACAGTTCCTTAAATCTCACTGGTTTGAACCCCTTCAAACGGTTGAATTAAGTGTCAGAATTGGCGGCTTTGTCTCACAAGAGCCCCTACTTGATTTTTCATGAGGATAGAGCGGAGTTGAGGACTCGTCCTCAATTTCTGCCTAAGGTGGTGTCTTCATTTCATATGAACCAACCTATCGTGGTACCTGTGGCTACCAGTGACTTGGAAGAATCCAAGTCCTTGGATGTAGTCAGGGCCTTGAAGATTTATGTAGCCAGGACGGCTCGGGTTAGGAAAACAGAGGCACTGTTTGTCCTGTATGCAGCCAACAAGGTTGGCGCGCCTGCTTGTAAGCAGACTATTGCTCGCTGGATCTGTAACACGATTCAGCAGGCTCATTCTACGGCTGGCTTGCCGTTACCAAATTCGGTAAAGGCCCATTCCACTAGGAAGGTGGGCTCTTCTTGGGCGGCTGCACGAGGCGTCTCGGCATTACAACTTTGCCGAGCAGCTACTTGGTCGGGTTCAAACATTTTTGCAAAATTCTACAAGTTTGATACCCTGGCTGATGAGGACCTCGCATTTGCTTAGTCGGTGCTGCAGAGTCATCCGCAATCTCCCGCCCGATTGGGAGCTTTGGTATAAACCCCATGGTCCTTACGGAGTCCCCAGCATCCTCTAGGACGTAAGAGAAAATAAGATTTTAAACCTACCGATAAATCTTTTTCTCCTAGTCCGTAGAGGATGCTGGGCACCCGTCCCTGAGCGGACATATTTCTGCAAGGCTTGTATATAGTTGTTGCTTACATAAGGGTTATGTTACAGTTAAGATCAGTCTTTGGCTGATACTGTTCTTTGTTCATACTGTTAACTGGTTACGTGTATTCCAGGTTATACGGTGTGATTGGTGTGGGCTGGTATGAATCTTGCCCTTAGATTATCAAAATCCTTTCCTCATATTGTCCATCTCCTCTGGGCACAGTTCTCTAACTGAGGTCTGGAGGAGGGGCATAGAGGGAGGAGCCAGTGCACACCCATACTAAAAGTTCTTTATAGTGCCCATGTCTCCTGCGGAGCCTGTCTATACCTCATGGTCCTTACGGAGTCCCCAGCATCCTCTATGGACTAGGAGAAAAAGATTTACCGGTAGGTTTAAAATCTTATTTTAAGTGCCATCCTGTCTGCCACTGCAGTGCCACTCCTAGATGGGCCAGGTGTTTGTGCCGCACACTTGTGTCGCTTAGCTTAGTCATCCAGCGACCTCGGTGCAACCTTTTGGCCTCAAAACAATATTGTGAGGTGTTCAGTGTTCAGAATAGACTGGAAATGAGTGGAAATTAATGGTATTGAGGTTAATAATACTGTAGGAGCAAAATTACCCCCAAATTCTGTGATTTTAGCTGTTTTTATGTTTTTTTCAAAAATCATCCAGATCCAAAACCAAAACCAACACATGAGCGGGGAATTAGAACCACACCAATACACAAAACACGAAAATTGCCCGCCACACATCTCGTGTGTGTGTGTGTGTGTGTGTATATATATATCTATCTATATACACACACACACACACACACACACACACACACACACATACTATATATATATACACACACACACATACGTACATACAGGTGAAACTCAGAAAATTTTAAAATTAGAATATCGTGCAAAAGTTAATTTATTTCAGTAATTCAACTTAAAAGGTGAAACTAATATATTATATAGACTCATTACATGCAAAGTGAGATATTTCAAGCCTTTATTTGTTATCATTTTGATAATTGTAGCTTAAAATAACCCCAAATCCAAAATCTCAGAAAATTTGAATATTACATAAAATCAATAAAAAAAGTATTTTAAATACAGAAATGTCGCCCTCTGAAAAGTATAATCATGCCTATGTACTCAGTACTTGGTTTGGGCCCCTTTTGCATGAATTACTGCCTCAATGTGGCGTGGCATGGATTCTATCAGCCGGTGGCACTGCTGAGATTTTATGGAAGACCAGGATGCTTCAATAGCGGCCTTCAGCTCTTCTGCATTGTTCTGTCTCATGTCTCTCATCTTTCTCTTGGCAATGCCCCATAGATTTTCTATGGGGTTAAGGTCAGGCGAGTTTGCTGGCCAACCCAGCACAGTAATCCCACGGTCATTGAACCAGGTTTTTGTACTTTTGGCAGTGTGGGCAGGTGCCAAGTCCTGCTGGAAAATGAAGTCAGCCTCTCCATAAAGCTTGTCTGCTGAAAGAAGCATGGAGTTCTCTAAAATGTCTTGGTAGATGTCTGCATTGACTCTGGACTTAATAAAGCACAGTGGACCAACACTAGCAGATGACATGGCTCCCCGAATCAACACAGACTGTGGAAAACTTCACACTGGACTTCAAGTATCTTGGATTGTGTGCCTCTCCATTCTTCCTTCATGGGACCTTGGTTTCCAAATGAGATGCAAAATTTGCTCTCATCAGAAAAAGGACTTTGGAACACTGAGACTAGTTCTTTTTTCCTTTAGCCCAGGTCCAGGATTCATCAGTGTGTGGTGGCTCCAGCCTCAGTCAATTCTTGTGAAGCTCCCCCACACTTTTGAATGGCCTTTTCCTGACAATCTGTCAGCATCCGGAGTCTTACCTCCTGTTCTGGTCCCTGCTGCCTTCCTGTTAGCTGGCTGATGTGGCTGCAGTGGATAGGAGCTGCGGCAGCGAGGTCCTCCGATGCGGCTGCCGGGCATCTGGAGGTCAGGGTCCGGGTCCTGGGGAGCGGAGCATGGCAGCCGGAGGTGTCTGTTTCCCGGTGTCCTGTTGCTGGAGTGCGGCGTGTGAAAGGCTGAGGCCTGAGGTAGTGGCTGTGTGCTGGTTCCACATGTGACCTCTGTGCAGGGAGCTGCCTTGTTGGAGACCAAGCCAATATGTATCCTAGTTCGCATCCAGCCAATCCGGTGCAGTTTCTCTTATAAAAAGGGGTTGATGCTTAGTCATGGTGCTAGTGCTTCAAGTTACTTGCTGCTGTAAGGTGCTCAAGCTCTGTGCTCCCAGGTTAATCCCCGGTATCCTGGTTCTGTTGTGGCTGCCCGGTGGTCAGTTCTGTTATTGCAGTCCTTTTCTCCCAGTCCACCTGCTCTTGCGGTTTAACCACTGGGTCCTCTAGCTGGTAGAGGCTCTCCGTTTGCTGACGGTGCTCACAGCGATCCTCTCTTCAACATCGTTCTTCAAGTCGTCTCTTCATTCAGTGTTCTTCAGCATCATTTACAAATCACAAGTCATCTCTTCATTCAGTATTCTTCAGCATCATTTACAAATCACAAGTCATCTCTTCATTCAGTGTTCTTCAGCATCGTTTACAAATCACAAGTCATCTCTTCATTCAGTGTTCTTCAGCATCATTTACAAATCACAAGTCATCTCTTCATTCAGTGTTCTTCAGCATCATTTACAAATCACAAGTCATCTCTTCATTCAGTGTTCTTCAGCATCATTTACAAATCACAAGTCATCTCTTCATTCAGTGTTCTTCAGCATCATTTACAAATCACAAGTCATCTCTTCATTCAGTGTTCTTCAGCATCATTTACAAATCACAAGTCATCTCTTCATTCAGTGTTCTTCAGCATCATTTACAAATCACAAGTCATCTCTTCATTCAGTGTTCTTCAGCATCATTTACAAATCACAAGTCATCTCTTCATTCAGTGTTCTTCAGCATCATTTACAAATCACAAGTCATCTCTTCATTCAGTATTCTTCAGCATCATTTACAAATCACAAGTCATCTCTTCATTCAGTGTTCTTCAGCATCGTTTCCAAATCACAAGTCACTTCTTCATTCAGCATTCTTCAGCATCGTTTACAAGTCACAAGTCGTCTCTTCATTCAGTGTTCTTCGGCATTGTTTACAAATCACAAGTCATCTCTTCATTCAGTGTTCTTCAGCATCGTTTACAAGTCACAAGTCGTCTCTTCATTCAGTGTTCTTCGGCATTGTTTACAAATCACAAGTCATCTCTTCATTCAGTGTTCTTCAGCATCATTTACAAATCACAAGTCATCTCTTCATTCAGTGTTCTTCAGCATCGTTTACAAATCACAAGTCATCTCTTCATTCAGTGTTCTTCAGCATCATTTACAAATCACAAGTCATCTCTTCATTCAGTGTTCTTCAGCATCATTTACAAATCACAAGTCATCTCTTCATTCAGTGTTCTTCAGCATCATTTACAAATCACAAGTCATCTCTTCATTCAGTGTTCTTCAGCATCATTTACAAATCACAAGTCATCTCTTCATTCAGTGTTCTTCAGCATCATTTACAAATCACAAGTCATCTCTTCATTCAGTGTTCTTCAGCATCATTTACAAATCACAAGTCATCTCTTCATTCAGTGTTCTTCAGCATCATTTACAAATCACAAGTCATCTCTTCATTCAGTGTTCTTCAGCATCATTTACAAATCACAAGTCATCTCTTCATTCAGTGTTCTTCAGCATCGTTTCCAAATCACAAGTCATCTCTTCATTCAGAGTTCTTCAGCATCATTTACAAATCACAAGTCACTTCTTCATTCAGTGTTCTTCAGCATCGTTTACAAGTCACAAACATTTCATCCTTCAGAATTCACTCAGACTTATCTCCTAGTCGTTGTGTATGACGGAGGTCTCAGTAAAGCTAAATTAATCTTTCTTCAGTGTATCATTCTCGTTCATTGTCCTCATTGCATACCTCTCTTCATCTCCGGGCCTAAGTCTTCAATCCATGAGTAAGAACTACATCCAGACACCTTGTTTTCTTCCTTTGCCGATAGCTGCTCCCTCAGTCAATTATCAGTCGTCAGAACCCCAACTCAAGCCAAGCGTGACACAATCCTCTCCAGGCTGCGGTCATCCCTGCTGCTTGTGCACCTTTTTCTTCCACACTTTTCCCTTCCACGTAACTTTCTATTAATGTGCTTTGATACAGCAACTTGAGAACATCCAACTTCTTTTGCAATTTACTTTTGAGGCTTTCCCTCCTTGAGGAGGATGTCAATGATGGTTTTCTGCACAACTATCAGGTCAGCAGTCTTCCCATGATTGAATTGTACTGAACTGGACTGAGAGGCCATTTAAAGGCCCAGGAACCCTTTGCAGGTTGTTTGGATGAATTAGCTGATTAGGATGTGACACTGAGCTACAATATTAAAACTTTTCACAATATTTCAATTTTCTGAGATTTTGGATTTGGGTTTTCTTAAGCTGTAAACCACAATCATCAAAATTATAATAATAAAGGCTTGAAATATCTCATTTTGCATGTACTGAGTCTATATAATGTATTTATATATATAATATACAGCTATCCGGCACTCAAGTCAATCATGTCAGCATGCTCAGGTGTCCTTCCTGATCTGAATAGAGTTTGCAGCATATTATTATTATTATTATTATTATTATTATTATAATACTGTATTTTATTTTATATGGCACCACATGGGATCTGCAGCGCCTAATTACAGAGAAAACAAATAAACAAAACATGAAGACAGTGACTTACAGCTCTATATAATATAGGACGAGTACAGGGTATATACCCATAGCTGCGTCAGTAAACAGCAATAAGTATCAGGACGGCAGAATACCGAAGGATTTGGTGCCATCAAAGGGGGCACTGAAAAGACGATAGGTTAAATAAGAGACATAAAAGCACATGAGGGAAGAGGGCCCTGCTCGTGAAAGCTTACATTCTAAAGGAGAGGGGTAGACAGACAGGGGTGACACAGACAGGGTACATAGAGAACGTGGAACAGAGAGTTAGGATGAGATTTGGCTGGGTTTGGTGAAGAAGTGGGTCTTGAGAGCCCGTTTAGAAGTTTTGTGGAGAGGGTGAAAGTCTGAGGGGGAGAGGTAGAGAATTCCAGAGAAAGGGAGCAGCACGTGAGAGATCTTGGATGTAGGAGTGGGAGGAAGTAATCAGTAGGCAGGAAAGTCGGCGTGCATTAGCAGAGGGAAGAGGACGGGTGGAAGAGTAAAGGGAGATAAGGTCAGAGATGTAGATGGGAGAGGAGTGGGTGAGGGCTTTGTAAGCAAGTGTGAGAAGCTTGAAATGGATACTGAAGGGGAAGGGGAGCCAGTGAGGGGCTTGTAGGAGAGAGAAGGTGGATGTATTGCGTTTGGTGAGGAAGATGATCCGGGCAGATTGTATGTGTTAGGGACGCCAGTCAGGAGGAGAATACAGTAGTCCAGTTTGGAGATGACCAGTGAGCGGATGAGGGTCTTAGTAGCATCCTGGGTGAGAACGGGTCTGATCCTGGAAATATTTTTGAGATGAAAATGGCAGGTTTGTGAGAGGTGCTGAATGTGTGGTTGAAGGAGAGAGAGGAGTCAAGGATTACTCCAAGACATCGCACTTGGGGGCTAGAGGAGATAGTAGTGCCATCTATAGACAGTGAGAGTGTGAGAGGTGAGGTAGTGCGGGAGGGTGGGAAGATGATCAGCTCAGTCTTAGACATGTTAAGTTTAAGAAAGCGCTGGGACATCCAAGAAGAGACAGAAGAAAGACAGTTCGATACACGAGTGAGGAAAGCAGGAGAGAGGTCAGGGGAAGAAAGGTAGATTTCAGTATCATCAGCATAGAGATGATATTGTAAGTCAAAAGAGCTAATGGAGTTCACCTAAAGATGTATAGAGAGAGAGCAAAAAGGAGAGGACCAAGAACAGAACTGTAGGGGATGCCTACAGATAGTGGATGTGATGTGGGGGTGGGGGGTGGAGCCATGAGAGGAGACCGAGAAGGTCAGAGAGGTAGAAAGACAGTATCATGCAGACCAAGGGAGGGAAGGATTTGCAGAAAGAGAGGATGGTCCACAGTGTCAAAAGCAGCAGAGAGGTCAAGGAGAATAAGCAGAGAGTAGTGATCGTTGGATTTAGCAGAAAGGAGGTCATTGCAGAGCCCTGTGACGGCAGTTTCAGTGGAATGGAGAGGACAGAAGCCAGACTGGAATGGATCAAACAGGGAGTGGGAGGAAAGAAAGGCAGTGAGGCGATTATAGACAATACACTCAATAAGTTTGGAGGCAAAGGGAGGAGAGAGATGGGTCAGTAGCTAGAGAGAGTGTGTGGATCAAGGGTAGGTTTTTTAAGAATAGGGGAGATGAGTACATGCTTGAAGGCAGAGAGGACAGTGCCTGATGAGAGGGAGAAATTGAGGAGGTAGGCAAGATGGGAGCAGGCAGAGAGAGGTAGCAGAGGAGGCAGGTGGGGAGGAAGATACAGTACATGGGAGAAAGATGTCAGAGTTGGTAAGAGGGAAGGGGAGGGGTGGTAAGGGAAAGGAGGTGGCTGGTTGCTGATTTTTTGGTGGGATGTGATGTCCTGAAATATGGCATAGATGGATTTTTAACTGTGGCGTAATTTAAATTGGGTCTAATATTGCATGGCCCCGCCCCTACCCAGTAAGACCATGCCCCTTTTTTGGGATGCCCTCCTTTGACATGCGCTGTCCTTATTTAGCTTATGGGGGTTGGCAGCACCAATGCCTTTGATGGCACAGGTTACCAAAATGTCTAGATATGGCTCTGATGATTATTGTAGTGAATAAAGATCTGACTAGGAATGACATTTCCTGTGTCCCAGCATGTATCAGAGGTGACAACATCCTAGCAGGAGCTAGAGCACACACACAGTGTGTAAGGAGCACTACTGTGTGGCATAATGTGTATAAGGGGGCTATTGTGCGGTGTAATGTAAATAATCGACACCACTATGTGGTGAAGTGTGAGTAACGGACACTACTGTGTGGTGAAAAGTGAGTAAAGGATACTACTGTGTGGTGAAAAGTGAGTAACGGATACTACTGTGTGGTGGAATGTGAGGAACGGACACTACTGTGTGGTGGAATGTGAGTAACGGACACTACTGTGTGGTGGAATGTGAGGAACGGACACTACTGTGTTGTGAAATGTGAATAACGGACACTACTGTGTGGTGAAATGTGAGGAACGGACACTACTGTGTGGTGAAATGTGAGTAACGGACACTACTGTGTGGTGAAATGTGAGGAACGGATACTACTGTGTAGTGAAATGTGAGGAACGGACACAACTGTGTGGTGAAATGTGAGGAACGGACACTACTGTGTGGTGAAATGTGAGGAACGGACACTACTGTGTGGTGAAATGTGAGGAACGGACACTACTGTGTGGTGAAATGTGAGGAACGGACACTACTGTGTGGTGAAATGTGAGGAACGGACACTACTGTGTGGTGAAATGTGAGTAATGGACACTACTGTGTGGTGAAATGTGAGTAACGGACACTACTGTGTGGTGAAATGTGAGTAACGGATACTACTGTGTGGTGAAATGTGAGTAACGGACACTACTGTGTGGTGGAATGTGAGTAACGGAAAATACTGTGTTCTGGAATGTGAGAAACGGACACTACTGTGTGGTGGAATGTGAGAAACGGACACTACTGTGCGGTGGAATGTGAGTAACGTACACTACTGTGTGGTGAAAAGTGAGTAACGGATACTACTGTGTGGTGAAAAGTGAGTAACGGATACTACTGTGTGGTGGAATGTGAGGAACGGACACTACTGTGTGGTGGAATGTGAGTAACGGACACTACTGTGTGGTGGAATGTGAGGAACGGACACTACTGTGTTGTGAAATGTGAGTAACGGACACTACTGTGTGGTGAAATGTGAGGAACGGACACTACTGTGTGGTGAAATGTGAGTAACGGACACTACTGTGTGGTGAAATGTGAGGAACGGATACTACTGTGTAGTGAAATGTGAGGAACGGACACTACTGTGTGGTGAAATGTGAGTAACGGACACTACTGTGTGGTGAAATGTGAGTAACGGATACTACTGTGTGGTGAAATGTGAGTAACGGATACTACTGTGTGGTAAAATGTGAGGAACGGACACTACTGTGTGGTGAAATGTGAGGAACGGATACTACTGTGTGGTGAAATGTGAGGAACGCACACTACTGTGTGGTGAAATGTGAGGAACGGACACTACTGTGTGGTGAAATGTGAGGAACGGACACTACTGTGTGGTGGAATGTGAGGAACGGACACTACTGTGTGGTGAAATGTGAGGAACGGACCCTGCTGTGTGGTGAAATGTGAGGAACGGATACTACTGTGTGGTGAAATGTGAGGAACGGACACTACAGTGTGGTGAAATGTGAGGAACGGATACTACTGTGTGGTGAAATGTGAGGAACGGACACTACTGTGTGGTGAAATGTGAGGAACGGACACTACTGTGTGGTGAAATGTGAGGAACGAACACTACTGTGTGGTGAAATGTGAGTAATGGACACTACTGTGTGGTGAAATGTGAGGAACGGACACTACTGTGTGGTGAAATGTGAGTAATGGATACTACTGTGTGGTGAAATGTGAGGAACGGACACTACTGTGTGGTGAAATGTGAGGAACGGACACTACTGTGTCGTGAAATGTGAGTAATGGACACTACTGTGTGGTGAAATGTGAGTAACGGACACTACTGTGTGGTGAAATGTGAGTAACGACATTACTGTGTGGTGAAATGTGAGTAACGACATTACTGTGCGGTGAAATGTGAGTAATGTGACAATACTAAATTCCTTTGTCGTATAAACAACCCTTTATGAAGCTAAGAACACTGTACTCTGTTTACTTAAGAAGTACCGTAATGGTACGCTATTGGCGTAGCGATCGCTCAGCCGTAGGCGAGACGCTCAAGCGTCACGTTCGCTCGCGGCCCAGTGATCACAGGACACGTTATTGGCTATGACTAGGGGAATGATTCGCTGTAGCGTAGCGTGCGCTCGAGACCACGAGGAGGTCACCAGCGATGCAGACGCTCACAACACTATACCTTTATGTTAAAACCTTATACCAATGAAATACACTGAATACCTTAATGTGAGTACAGGGTGTAAATGCAACCTTGTGTAACCTGACTAACTACAAAGCTGCTTGAGCGTCACCGACGCTCATGTGAACACTTAACACTATAGAAAATGCACAGATACTGGTTTAGGTTCCAAAGCCTATTAACTGTATTATATCTAATATACTTGTAAAAGGGGATAACAGTACAAATGATACACTACAATATAACAAGGACTTCCTAACCACAGAACTAAACAATAAATACAAGAAGACAATACTACACTGACCTAAATGCAATACAGTACAATACTATAATACTATGAGAGATATAAGAGAAAAGAGGAGAGAGAGAGATAGAGAGAGAGAGAGAAATTGGCTCACAGAAAGACAATGATTACGGAGAGAAACTTACGCACAAAGGGTATGATCGCCTGCGCCTCGATATCCAGCTCCCGGCTATCAGCAGATAACCGTTGATGAGAGAGTGAGCGCTGGATGTGGTCGGCCTGCCTATTTATGCCCCACACACAATGCAATCTCATAGTCCCTACAATCCCATTGTCCATTGGCCGAAGGAATTCGGCCCTGCATCATAACAAAAGGTCATAGGGTGATTCATACAGGTGGGCTGTGACGATTTCCAACAGCTCAGGTGGGTGGGAAACTGGGTTTCCCGCCGCATACCTGAGTATGAGTAAATAATAGAAATGGACATAAACTTCTTATGTCCATAACTATTCGCACGAGCGATTAATACGCTCCAAACCAACACCGGAATATTGCTAATTAAATACTCTTCCGATGGGTACCAAACACTGCTGTATGATTCCTGTTAGACCCTTCGTACGATATAAAGAGGGATTCCTCAGCTCTGGGACATTGTATTTTAACCAAACTTTCAGAATCTATCAAAGGGACCATGATCTATAAACTACATTAATTGTGAAAATATGTAACGAATGAGTCGCACGCTACGACCACATAAACTCTACCGTAAATACGCATACCGCGCCTGCGAGTGCACGCTATTGCGGGTATGCGCCTCCACGGGAGAGCGTACGCACGCGCAGCGCGGACCAGTGTGCGGTGCAAATATGGCAACGTGCATTGAGACATTTTTCTGACTTTGACAGTCCACCCTTTGGCAGTCAATAATAACTGCCACAAAACATTTAAGGAGAAAAATGTAAGTCAGGGGTTAATTGATTTCCATGGTGGGGTAAGGAAGAAGAGAGGAGTAGGTGTGAAAAGGGTATGACCTAGTGAGAAAGTAGAAGCATGTGTGTATGAGTCCATGTTTGGAGGGTCATGTATCATCGTGCCGTACGTGTGGTAAATCAAGCTTCGAGGTATTGCGAAGTATACATTTGAATTCCTTCTTATCCTGTGGTACAGGTCTGTGGATGGGCTGTCAAACTCTACCGAGCTCATTTCGGCTGTGGTTGTAACAAAATGGGGATGCACATTTTAGTTGATGATACATGAATGGGGGAGGTATGTGGTTGCTGCTATCTGTGCCTGTATTCCCTATCGTCTATGTGTGTCGTTACCTGGGGGTTGTAGAGATGAAGATAAAGAACACTTACGAAAAATGCAATGATATTCTATGTCAGGGAAATGTACATCTGTTGTTGAAGTTGTGTTCGGTATCTGTTGAGAGTCGTCTTCTTTGCGCTGTATTGCTCCTTGGGCATGAGCAAATAGCTTTGTCTGAGCCATCAGATTTACAAAAAATGTTGGGCTAGAGTGAGTTTAAAAATACTAGGGAAACTGGGGATCCATGGCAAAGTTCATCAAGTGTCCATATTTAAAGTTGTCAAATCTTCTTCTTTGGTCAATCCGTTGTCTGTATACATCTCGTCTCGTCAGCTTCCTCGTCCAAGGGGGTCTTTGTATCTTGGAGAAAAGCAGAAAAACAGGTGAAAGAAACGGACCGTATAATCGCATTTTCATCACATTCTGGTTTCCATCATTGGGTCATAAATCAAATCCAGGTTAATTACAGTTTCCTCGCTCCTCAAGCTCATCACTTTTGTACTTTGTTTGCACCTCATTAAAGCCTGCCCGCATCTAAATATCAATCCAATCGATATAACGACACCCAAGATACATAGTAGAAACTTTCCAACATCCATTATGACTCCTTGAGCCCAGTCTCCTAAACCGGAGAACCAATTTCGCAGTTTCAACCATGACACCCAACTAGTCAGCTCATTACCTACAGCAGCAAGGGTGAGATTGTGTTTTCGACGAAATTCCCACTTTAATTGCAGAATATCGTCCATCTTTTGGTCTATGACCTCTACCGGATCCTCGGTGCTATTTGTGATATACGTGCAACACTTTATGCCGTACTGTGTTGCCAATGTAACACAATATCCGCCTGTTACTGCTGTAAGATAATTAAGAACCATCCTATGCTGAACTAGTTCTGTTTTGTAAGCTTGAAGTTCTCTTCCAGTGTATCTAAACGTGTCATCATACATTTCAGTGATATTATCTAACAAATTGGCGAGTGCGGAAATGTATCTATAATTCATCACTCCTCGAGCGGTGCGAGTGAAATCTAACGCTACCAGAACCTGAATCCCGGTGGATTCATGGATAAGATCAGAGGCCGGATGCTCTAACCTTTCTGACAGTTGTCTTTTAACTCGGTGCTCGTAATGAGTGTGAGTATAAGGAGCTTGGGCACCACGGTGTATGTCCTTCATTTTGTCATGTGTAACAGTCATCACTTCAGGCAATACTTTTCCAATATAACACAATCCTTCAGAGTTTGGGGCAAGCCACTTGTACGCCTTTCTCCCGCATATGAAATATGCATCATCGGGGAGAACATATGGGACGGAGAAGGACATGACCATGTTACAAACCTTCCAGGTGAAATCTCCTGACCCTAATTCTTCCATCTGCCTAATGCACGTATCGGTTTGTACGATATGTGCACAGTATCCTGGTGATACCTCTCCAACTCTAGTAATCCTATTTCCTAGGGTATATCGATATCGGAAAGATTTTCCTCTACTGGCTATGTGGCGTACGAGCTCTGTATCTGTAGGCATTCTATCTGCTCTGTGTGAGAAGGTCATGGTGTGGTTACTCCATGACACTTCCCAATTTCCCGGTTTTCTGGGATTGGAGATGTTAAAACATAAGAGGGACCTATCCACATGGTATTGGTGGAGCTTCAAACTAGGAGGGCTGGAGATGTTAAACCTCCGGTCCACCGGTCACCCACCACTTAGCTCAAGTACCTCCCCTAACGTCAAAGGAAATGGTACTAGCCCTGATTTGCTGTGACCCTGAGGTACTTGAGAGCATACCCAACAATCTGTTTGGTTTAACACGTTACCCACTAGAGAGTGATAGTCACTCAATGGATGCCGGTCCATATGGATATTAAAACTAGATTGGCATTTCTTTATGCATCCATCTTCAACCAGATTATCACAGAGCCTACAGATACAATTTTCTTCAGCTAACAATCCATCACAATTTCTTCTATCGGATCGTTTTCTGATACTCGCCTTTGCTTGTTGGTTTGGTTGATCTTGGAAAACTACGCCTCCATCATCATAATCGGAACCCATTCCAGAACCTCTCTCGACCTCTATGGTACTCTCGCCGGAACAGACTGCTCTGGTCAACATCATGGTTAACATCAAAATCCGGATCACAGTCTCTTGGGGCAAGTCCATCTTTGAGGAGGAAATAGAGAAGAATGAGAAGGGGGAAAAAGAAATTTTAAGGGAGAGGGGATGGGAAGTGGAGAAAACAATAAAAGGGAGAGGGGAGTCGACAGCTGCTTTCGATCTTCAAGGCTCAGGTGCCGCCTCAGTCCTCCTGGAACAGACACTCCAGTGATACAACCTCTACCGTCTGTTCCTTGTCACGGGACTTCTCGGGATCAGCAACCTTCTTGCAGTGGGATGAATGGACCCAAGTCTCTTTCTCAGCAACCTTCAATGCTGTGGTGCTGGTCAATAAGACCTGGTATGGTCCTTCCCATCTATCAATAAGACAACCTGAGCGTAGAAAATTTCGTATCATTACATAATCCCCAGGTTCAATGTCATGACAATTACTACCTGGTAAATCAGGAATCACCAACTTCAGATTATCATTTTGATTCCTCAACTGTTTACTCATGTTAATCAAGTATTTTACAGTTACTTCATTGTTACATTTCAAATCATCCTGAGGGTTAATCATGACATGCGGTTGTCGACCAAACAGAATTTCAAAAGGAGACAGATTAAGAGGGGACCTGGGAGTGGTTCTGATGCTATACAAAACAATGGGTAAAGCTTCTGGCCACGTCAATCCTGTCTCTGCCATTACTTTACTCAATTTATTTTTAATAGTGCTGTTCACTCTTTCGACCTTCGCACTCGCCTGTGGACGGTACGGAGTGTGCAGCTTGCTATCAATTCCCATCAACTTACACATTCCTTGAAAGACATCACCTGTAAAATGGGTACCCCTATCACTTTCAATGATTCTAGGGATACCATATCTACATACAAATTCCTGCACAATTTTCTTAGCTGTAAACATAGCGGTATTTGTAGCTGCTGGAAAAGCTTCGACCCAATTCGGGAAAACATCTATACAAACAAGTACATATTTCAAATTTCGACATGGGGGTAATTGAATGAAGTCAATTTGTATTACCTGGAAAGGGCCGCCGGCAGGTGGGATATGGGATGGTTCTGTAGGTATTGCTTTTCCAACATTCTTTCTCAGACAGGTAAGGCATGACATTGCTCTTTTACCCGCATGAGAGGAGAATCCTGGGGCGCACCAGTACGCTCTTACCAATTTGCACATCCCCTCCTTGCCTAGATGAGTCAGCCCGTGAGCTGCTTCAGCCAGACATGGAAGGTATGCCCTGGGGGCCACTGGTTTACCATGTCCATCCGTCCAGAGCCCTGAGGACTCCTGGCCATATCCCTTTGCCTTCCAGACTGCTCTTTCCTGTGTGGAACACAAATTCTGCATCTCACACAACTTCTGTGTGTTGATGGTATTAAATACCATCAACTGTGTGGTGTCTGTCCGTGTGGGGGTAGCAGCTGCAAGCTTTGCGGCTTCGTCTGCTCGGCTGTTACCAAGTGACACTGGGTCTTGACTATATGTATGTGCTTTACATTTGATAACAGCCACTCTGTCGGGTTCCTGTATCGCTGTTAGAAGCCTTTTTATGTGAGCTGCATGCGCTATCGGTGTACCAGCCGCCGTCATGAAATTTCTGAGCCGCCATAGGGCTCCGAAATCATGTACTACCCCGAACGCGTATCTAGAATCGGTGTAGATATTGGCAGACTTACCCTTAGCCAATTCACATGCTCTGGTTAGGGCGACCAGTTCAGCAACCTGGGCTGAGTGAGGTGGGCCTAGCGGTTCCGCTTCTATGGTGTCTTGGTCATCTACGACTGCGTATCCAGTACACAAGTCTCCCGAGTCTGACTGTCTGTGACAACTACCGTCCGTGTAGAACGTGAGTTCTGCATCTTCCAGTGGATTGTCACTGATGTCAGGCCTTGCGGTAAAATTTTGGGTCAAATATTCCATACAATCATGTGTATCTTCCTTTGCATTAAATCCTCCTTCCCCACCACTCTCACCTTCCACCCTTTGTGCCTGACCAGGCACACCTGGGAGAAATGTTGCAGGATTTAATGCACTGCATCTCCTTATGGTGATGTTTACTGGGGCCATTAATGCCAATTCCCATCTTGTAAACCTTGCTGATGAGACGTGTCTGGTTTGGGCAGAATTCAATAAGGCAGATACCGCATGCGGTGTATGGATTGTGAGATTGTGGCCTAGCACGACATCTTCGCTTTTCGTCACTAGCAATGCTATCGCCGCAACGCTACGCAAGCATGTGGGGAGGGATCGCGCTACCGTGTCTAGCTGGGCGCTGTAGTATGCAATTGGCCTGCTGGCGTCACCGTGTTTTTGTGTTAGTACACCTGCTGCGCACCCAGCACTTTCTGTTCCGTATAGTTCAAAGGGTTTCCCATAGTCTGGCATACCTAGTGCTGGTGCCTGCGTTAGACACTGTTTGAGTCTCTCAAATGCTGTTTCGGATTCGTCTGTATGCGAAATCCGATCAGGTTTGTTTGAGGAGACCATTTCCTGCAAAGGTAGCGCCAATATGGAAAACCCTGGGATCCAATTACGGCAATACCCACACATTCCTAAAAACGTCCTGATCTGTTGCTGGGTTTGTGGCAGTGTCATGTCTCTAATGGCTTGGATTCTATCAGCGGTCAGGTGTCTCAGTCCTTGTGTTAGACAGTGTCCCAAATATTTTACCTTAGCTTGGCATAATTGCAACTTGTCTTTGGAGACCTTGTGACCTGTGTCTGAAAGATGAAACAGGAGCTGTTTCGTATCCTTCAGGGATGCCTCCAATGAATCAGAACACAGTAGTAGATCATCTACGTACTGTATCAACACTGATCCACTCCCCGGTTGGAAAGACTGTAAACAATCATGCAAAGCTTGAGAAAATATACTTGGACTGTCTATGAAACCTTGGGGTAACCGAGTCCACGTGTATTGGACTCCTCTGTATGTGAATGCAAACAAATATTGGCTGTCAGGGTGCAGAGGTACCGAAAAGAAAGCGGAGCAGAGGTCAATAACAGTGAAAAATTTGGCAGTGGGAGGAATTTGCATTAGGATGACAGCTGGATTAGGCACTACGGGGAACTGACTCTCAACTATTTTGTTAATCCCCCTTAGATCTTGCACTAGCCTGTAACCCCTCCCCCCACTCTTTTTAACAGGGAAGATGGGACTATTTGCTGTGCTGGACGTTCTTACTAGAATGCCCTGTTGTAGCAAGCGCTCTATTACAGGAAAAACTCCTAACTCCACCTCTGGCTTCAGAGGATACTGTGGGATTTTTGGAGCTATCCTACCATCTTTTACTTGTACAACTACTGGAGCTACATTTGCCATTAATCCAGTGTCCTGTCCATCTTTTGTCCAAAGTGACTCTGGTATCTGAGATGTCATCTCTTCTACTTGGGATGGATTCCTATTTGTCATAATGGAATGTGACATTAATTTTGATGGGGAGTCTAACATGTCTCGTACTTCCTGAGCGTGATTCTCAGGGATGTCCAAGAATACACCTTCAGGAGTACAATAAATGACGCAACCCATTTTACATAGTAAGTCTCTACCCAGGAGATTAGTTGGTGCCGATGCAGCCAGCAAAAAGGAATGCTTGGTATGCAAAGGCCCTATTGTAATCTCGGCTGGTTTGCTAACAGGGTAGTGCTGGACTACTCCTGTTACTCCCATGGCTGGAATTGTCCTACCAGTGGTTCTCATGCCCACTGTCGAATTTAACACTGACTTGGCCGCCCCTGTGTCTACAAGAAAGTTTAAAGTTTTACCAGCCACATTGATTGCAATTTCTGGTTCGCTTCCAAGACTGGCAATCAACTTAACTGGCTGCAGATTACAGGTATGGCCACACCCCTATTGGGTATGCTGACCTCCCTGAATCCCATTGGCAGCAACTACTTGTGGGGGAGTTAGCTGGGAACTACCAGAGGCATGCCAATCTCTGTTCGGGGGATATCTTTTTGTTTCCCCTGTATGTGGCTCAAAACTCCGCCTCTGTGGACCCTGCTCCCAATGTCGTGTGTTGTGTTGTTGTCTAGGGGGTTGAAAAGATCTTTGTACATTCTTTGTTCTACATTCTCGTGCATAGTGTCCCGGTCTGTTACAAGAAAAACATGTTATTACACTTGCCTTACCCACAGGATTCGGTGGTACATACGCAGGCTGCCTTGTGGTCAGCGCCTGTATACTTACGGACATCAACTTATCACTTTGCGACTCTCTGTGCCTAGTGATGTTTCTGTCGTGATCAATAGCAGCCTCTCTCAAGCCGGACACTGACAGACCTCGCCAGCATGGTTGCGTGGTCTGAACCCTAGTCTTTAATGTTTCCTTTAAACCATCCATCAGTACAGATACTGCTACTTCTTGATGGTTTGGGTTGGTCTTAATGTCTTCTATACCAGTGTACTTTGCCATTTCTAATAGTGCCCGGTGAAAATATTCTATTGCCGTTTCGGACTCCTTTTGCTTAATGGAAAATATTTTATTCCATTTAACAACGGCTGGGAAATACTCTTTTAGCTGTAAATTTATCCTTTTTACATTATCCTTGTTGTACACGTCTGTAAGCGGTACATCTTTATCCAATGCACAATCAGCTAAAAACTGAGTTGCATCAACATTGGAAGGTAAACAAGCTCTTAGCAGTATCTGCCAATCCTTGTTGTTGGGTTCTACAGTGTTACCTAAATCCCTGATGTATTTTTGGCTAGCAACTAAATCCTTTCTGGGGTCAGGAAATTCGGACACTATTGTTCTTAATTCCATTCTGGAAAATGGAGTGTACATGGCAATGTTCCTTATGGGAGTGGCTCCAGACACATCTGTTTTTCCATTGGGAACTGCTATTACCCTTACAGGAGCAATTCTAACAGCCTCTTCCTGTGTAGATTCTACAGCTTGTTGTGGTACAATTGTTTCAGTGTAGTGCATGGTGCCGTACTTACCCGTTGACACGACCTCACCTATCCCTCCGCTAGGGGCCTTCACTAATCTCGTGGGTGTCGCTGTGCCTACTGTGGTCTCTGCTATGGTGGCCGCAAGAGAGAGAGCTGAAATTGTTGCCGAATCTTCTTCTTGATCACACTCCTGAGGAAGGTTCAAAACAGGGTACAACTTGCACGGGTTAATACTTGCATGAGTTATTTGGTTAACATCATTAACATTTACAGTGTTACTAAGAGTTTGTGTTTTACAACCCAGTGCGTTTCTCTCCGCAATCAACTTCTCTCCTGCAATGTATGGTGGAGGAGGAGCTGTGGCAATCAACTTCCTGACTGCCCCAGATCCTGCCGCCAGAGCCAAACCTCTCTGTATCTCACCTTCCTGGTGCCATAACTGTAAACAATCATGATGCTGAATTCGTCTCTTTGTTGATTTTACGAGACATATCCTCCTCCTTAAATTTTGTAACACTTCTGGACTGAAGCTACCTATTCTTGGGAATTTGTCCCTGTCTTGTACAGTCATTCTCTCCCATTCATCACATAAAACCTCTGTGTGACTACCGTATTTTTCACACATTACATATCGTGCCGACCCAACTGGTCGGTTCTCTGAATCAACCCGAACCGAGGTTGATCGCCCCCTACCTGAACAAATGGCCCCCATAATCTGCAGGCGTTGCTTATTCCTCCTTGGATCTTTATCTCAAGGTTTTCAGCGAACCCTTACAAACAAACCAAGATGTCCTTGGGCAGGCCGGCGGTGGTGGTTTATCAAGTACCCCACTTACTTCTCGCCCACGTTGGCCTGTGCTGCAATCACTGTAACCAGAGCTGCGGTACCCAACCCAGGGCCCCTGTGAACCTTTATTTACTGGGGCGCGTTCCCCAGCAAGTATCGGTTGTTGGATAGTTCCTGAGTGACCAGCGAACTTCCCTTCCAAAAATAAAAAATTACACAAATCACGTCAGAATGTACAAATAGCGTTTGTGACCACTTTACTCTAATGGTATTAGGTCAGATTACTAACTACTGCACACAATTACGTGCGGTCCAATCGTTCAGTACACGAGCACTACTTGTCATGTACTGAAAGATCAATGGAATCGATGTTTCCGGCCGCGATTCCTTCAGCAAGAGCTTGTATGGCCTATATGGGTTCTGCACCAACACCCCAGGCGTTGTGCCACTGGACTTTTATAGCGGACCTCTTTGTCTATTTTACCTGTTACCTTATGACCTCCTGGTCTGTTACCTTATGACCTCCTGGTCTTGTTACCTTATGACCTCCTGGTCTTGTTACCTTATGACCTCCTGGTCTTGTTACCTTATGGTCCGCTATACTCTAATGCTCAAATATTATTTAACCAGGGATGCCTCCCTAGTCACCGTATATGTCACTTACACGTATGTCCCTTGACGAGTACCCGGCTTTCCTTTTGGTTCCACCTTAAAGTTATATAAACTTTTGTATACAAAACACACTCACTCAACACATGTACACTTTGTTTCTATATCTATTTCTGCGCAGAAATTGTCTTTAGGCCAAAAGTGTTACCAATTAGGAGCAGGATCTGTTAAACTAAATTTCAGATTTTTCCAAAAATAGATTTGCGTTATTTACCGCGTCGCGTTATCTACCGCTGTGCGTTAATTATCGCCTTTGCGTTACTTCACTTTATCACAGCTTGAGCTACGTGGGCGTAACCGGACGCTACGTTGCGTAATGAACGCTGCGTGCGTCTGCCTTTTGGATTGCGTACGCTAGTCTTTGTTAGCGACACGTGTACGCAATGCAAAGATCCACCGTAACACAATATATACTTTTATCAATGTAAATGATCCCTGATCATCTACCGCACACCACACTGACTGTCTTATCTCCCAGACAAGCCGTGTGTTGGTCTATATTTTAACTATTACCTCTACTATGAAATAACAGCAAATCTCTTTTTGCACTTTCTATCAACTATAAAATTGGCAAACAGGAATAGTGATATACGAAAATGAAACAGAAATGCAGATATATGCGTGCGTACGCAAGACAAAAGAAAAATAAACAGTTTTAAAAAGACACAAGCGTTTTGTTCTTACTTCCGGTTCCCGGATTCCTTCAGCACTCTTTATCTAAGCGAAGCAGACGCTTATCCCGTCAGCACAGCGAGACAACCTCCCACCCTTTGCTGGGGGGATAATGTCTGCTGATCTACCTAGTGCAGATATGAGAAGGATAGGACGAGTCCCCAATTGACAATACTAAATTCCTTTGTCGTATAAACAACCCTTTATGAAGCTAAGAACACTGTACTCTGTTTACTTAAGAAGTACCGTAATGGTACGCTATTGGCGTAGCGATCGCTCAGCCGTAGGCGAGACGCTCAAGCGTCACGTTCGCTCGCGGCCCAGTGATCACAGGACACGTTATTGGCTATGACTAGGGGAATGATTCGCTGTAGCGTAGCGTGCGCTCGAGACCACGAGGAGGTCACCAGCGATGCAGACGCTCACAACACTATACCTTTATGTTAAAACCTTATACCAATGAAATACACTGAATACCTTAATGTGAGTACAGGGTGTAAATGCAACCTTGTGTAACCTGACTAACTACAAAGCTGCTTGAGCGTCACCGACGCTCATGTGAACACTTAACACTATAGAAAATGCACAGATACTGGTTTAGGTTCCAAAGCCTATTAACTGTATTATATCTAATATACTTGTAAAAGGGGATAACAGTACAAATGATACACTACAATATAACAAGGACTTCCTAACCACAGAACTAAACAATAAATGCAAGAAGACAATACTACACTGACCTAAATGCAATACAGTACAATACTATAATACTATGAGAGATATAAGAGAAAAGAGGAGAGAGAGATAGAGAGAGAGAGAGAAATTGGCTCACAGAAAGACAATGATTACGGAGAGAAACTTACGCACAAAGGGTATGATCGCCTGCGCCTCGATATCCAGCTCCCGGCTATCAGCAGATAACCGTTGATGAGAGAGTGAGCGCTGGATGTGGTCGGCCTGCCTATTTATGCCCCACACACAATGCAATCTCATAGTCCCTACAATCCCATTGTCCATTGGCCGAAGGAATTCGGCCCTGCATCATAACAAAAGGTCATAGGGTGATTCATACAGGTGGGCTGTGACGATTTCCAACAGCTCAGGTGGGTGGGAAACTGGGTTTCCCGCCGCATACCTGAGTATGAGTAAATAATAGAAATGGACATAAACTTCTTATGTCCATAACTATTCGCACGAGCGATTAATACGCTCCAAACCAACACCGGAATATTGCTAATTAAATACTCTTCCGATGGGTACCAAACACTGCTGTATGATTCCTGTTAGACCCTTCGTACGATATAAAGAGGGATTCCTCAGCTCTGGGACATTGTATTTTAACCAAACTTTCAGAATCTATCAAAGGGACCATGATCTATAAACTACATTAATTGTGAAAATATGTAACGAATGAGTCGCACGCTACGACCACATAAACTCTACCGTAAATACACATACCGCGCCTGCGAGTGCACGCTATTGCGGGTATGCGCCTCCACGGGAGAGCGTACGCACGCGCAGCGCGGACCAGTGTGCGGTGCAAATATGGCAACGTGCATTGAGACATTTTTCTGACTTTGACAAATGGACAGTACTGTGTGGTGGAATGTGAGTAACGGACACTACTGTGTGGTGAAATGTGAGTAATGGACACTACTGTGTGGTGAAATGTGAGTAACGGACACTACTGTGTGGTGAAATGTGAGAAAGGACATTACTGTGTGGTGAAATGTGAGTAACGGACACTACTGTGTGGTGAAATGTGAGTAATGGACAAGACTGTGTGGTGAAATGTGAGTAACGGACACTACTGTGTGGTGAAATGTGAGTAACGACATTACTGTGTGGTGAAATGTGAGTAACGACATTACTATGCGGTGAAATGTGAGTAATGGACACTACTGTGTGGTGAAATGTGAGTAACGACATTACTGTGTGGTGAAATGTGAGTAACGACATTACTGTGCGGTGAAATGTGAGTAATGGACACTACTGTGTGGTGGAATGTGAGTAACGGACACTACTGTGTGGTGGAATGTGAGTAACGGACAGTACTGTGTGGTGAAATGTGAGGAACGGACACTACTGTGTGGTGAAATGTGAGGAACAGACCCTACTGTGTGGTGAAATGTGAGGAATGGACACTACTGTGTGGTGGAATGTGAGTAACGGACACTACTGTGTGGTGAAATGTGAGTAACGGACAGTACTGTGTGGTGGAATGTGAGTAACGGACACTACTGTGTGTTGAAATGTGAGTAACAGACACTACTGTGTGGTGGAATGTGAGTAACGGACACTACTGTGTGGTAAAATGTGAGGAACGGACACTACTGTGTGGTGGAATGTGAGTAACGGACACTACCGTGTGGTGAAATGTGAGTAACGGACAGTACTGTGTGGTGAAATGTGAGGAACGGACACTACTGTGTGTTGAAATGTGAGGAACGGACACTACTGTGTAGTGAAATGTGAGTAACGGAGACTACTGTGTGGTGAAATGTGAGGAACGGACACTACTGTGTGGTAAAATGTGTGTAAATGAAAACTACTGTGTGGTGAAATGTGAGTGAGGACATTACTGTGTGGTGAAATGTGAGTAATGGACATTACTCATACTTGCCTACCTGACCCTCTCCATGAGGGAGAAAATGCTCTGTTCCTGGACCTTCCTGGTAATGTATGATTGCCATCACCTGTGGTGAGCTAGTTAATTGATAGAAAGGTGTTTCACCACAGGTGATGGCAATCATACATTACCAGGAAAGTCCAGGAACAGAGCATTTTCTCCCTCATGGAGAGGGTCAGGTAGGCAAGAATGCCATAACTGTGCGGTGAAATGTGAGTAATGGACACTACTGTGTGGTGAAATGTGAGTAATGGACCCTACTGTGTGGTGAAATGTGAGGAACGGACACTACTGTGTGGTGAAAAGTGAGGAACGGACACTACTGTGTGGTGAAATGTGAGGAACGGACCCTACTGTGTGGTGAAATGTGAGGAACGGACACTACTGTGAGGTGAAATGTGAGGAACGGACACTACTGTGTGGTGGAATGTGAGTAATTGACACTACTGTGTGGTGAAATGTGAGGAATGGACACTACTGTGTGGTGAAATGTGAGGAACGGACACTACTGTGTGGTGAAATGTGAGGAACGGACACTACTGTGTGGTGAAATGTGAGGAACGGACACTACTATGTGGTGAACTGTGAGGAACGGACACTACTGTGTGGTGGAATGTGAGTAACGGACACTACTGTGTGGTGAAATGTGAGGAACGGACACTACTGTGTGGTGAAATGTGAGGAACGGACACTACTGTGTGGTGAAATGCGAGGAACGGACACTACTGTGTGGTGAAATGTGAGGAACGGACACTACTGTGTAGTGAAATGTGAGGAACGGACACTACTGTGTGGTGAAATGTGAGGAACGGACACTACTGTGTGGTGAAATGTGAGTAACGGACACTACTGTGTGGTGAAATGTGAGGAACGGACACTACTGTGTGGTGAAATGTAAATAATGGACACTACTGTGTGGTGAAATGTAAATAATGGACACTACTGTGTGGTGAAATGTGAGGAACGGACACTACTGTGTGGTGGAATGTGAGTAACGGACAATACTGGCCCTCATTCCGAGTTGTTCGCTCGGTATTTTTCTTCGCATCGCAGTGAAAATCCGCTTAGTACGCATGCGCAATGTTCGCACTGCGACTGCGCCAAGTAACTTTACTATGAAGAAAGTATTTTTACTCACGGCTTTTTCTTCGCTCCGGCGATCGTAATGTGATTGACAGGAAATGGGTGTTACTGGGCGGAAACACGGCGTTTCAGGGGCGTGTGGCTGAAAACGCTACCGTTTCCGGAAAAAACGCAGGAGTGGCCGGAGAAACGGTGGGAGTGCCTGGGCGAACGCTGGGTGTGTTTGTGACGTCAAACAGGAACGACAAGCACTGAAATGATCGCACAGGCAGAGTAAGTCTGGAGCTACTCTGAAACTGCTAAGTAGTTAGTAATCGCAATATTGCGAATACATCGGTCGCAATTTTAAGAAGCTAAGATTCACTCCCAGTAGGCGTAGGCTTAGCGTGTGTAACTCTGCTAAATTCGCCTTGCGACCGATCAACTCGGAATGAGGGCCACTGTGTGGTGAAATGTGAGGAACGGACACTACTGTGTGGTGAAATGTGAGGAACGGACACTACTGTGTGGTGAAATGTGAGGAACGGATACTACTGTGTAGTGAAATGTGAGGAACGGACACTACTGTGTGGTGAAATGTGAGGAACGGATACTACTGTGTGGTGAAATGTGAGGAACGGACACTACTGTGTGGTGAAATGTGAGGAACGGACACTACTGTGTGGTGAAATGTGAGGAACGGACACTACTGTGTGGTGGAATGTGAGGAACGGACACTACTGTGTGGTGAAATGTGAGGAACGGACCCTGCTGTGTGGTGAAATGTGAGGAACGGATACTACTGTGTGGTGAAATGTGAGGAACGGACACTACTGTGTGGTGAAATGTGAGGAACGGATACTACTGTGTGGTGAAATGTGAGGAACGGACACTACTGTGTAGTGAAATGTGAGGAACGGACACTACTGTGTGGTGAAATGTGAGTAATGGACACTACTGTGTGGTGAAATGTGAGTAACGGACACTACTGTGTGGTGAAATGTGAGTAACGGATACTACTGTGTGGTGAAATGTGAGTAACGGACACTACTGTGTGGTGGAATGTGAGTAACGGAAAATACTGTGTTCTGGAATGTGAGAAACGGACACTACTGTGTGGTGGAATGTGAGAAACGGACACTACTGTGCGGTGGAATGTGAGTAACGGACACTACTGTGTGGTGAAATGTGAGTAACGGACACTACTGTGTGGTGAAATGTGAGGAACGGACACTACTGTGTGGTGAAATGTGAGTAACGGATACTACTGTGTGGTGAAATGTGAGTAACAGATACTACTGTGTGGTGAAATGTGAGGAACGGACACTACTGTGTGGTGAAATGTGAGTAACGGACACTACTGTGTGGTGAAATGTGAGTAACGGATACTACTGTGTGGTGAAATGTGAGTAACGGATACTACTGTGTGGTAAAATGTGAGGAACGGACACTACTGTGTGGTGAAATGTGAGGAACGGATACTACTGTGTGGTGAAATGTGAGGAACGGACACTACTGTGTGGTGAAATGTGAGGAACGGACACTACTGTGTGGTGAAATGTGAGGAACGGACACTACTGTGTGGTGGAATGTGAGGAACGGACAATACTGTGTGGTGAAATGTGAGGAACGGACCCTGCTGTGTGGTGAAATGTGAGGAACGGATACTACTGTGTGGTGAAATGTGAGGAACGGACACTACTGTGTGGTGAAATGTGAGGAACGGATACTACTGTGTGGTGAAATGTGAGGAACGGACACTACTGTGTGGTGAAATGTGAGTAATGGACACTACTGTGTGGTGAAATGTGAGGAACGGACACTACTGTGTGGTGAAATGTGAGGAACGGACACTACTGTGTGGTGGAATGTGAGGAACGGACACTACTGTGTGGTGAAATGTGAGGAACGGACCCTGCTGTGTGGTGAAATGTGAGGAACGGATACTACTGTGTGGTGAAATGTGAGGAACGGACACTACTGTGTGGTGAAATGTGAGGAACGGACACTACTGTGTGGTGAAATGTGAGGAACGGACACTACTGTGTGGTGAAATGTGAGTAATGGACACTACTGTGTGGTGAAATGTGAGGAACGGACACTACTGTGTGGTGAAATGTGAGTAATGGATACTACTGTGTGGTGAAATGTGAGGAACGGACACTACTGTGTGGTGAAATATGAGGAACGGACACTACTGTGTCGTGAAATGTGAGTAATGGACACTACTGTGTGGTGAAATGTGAGTAACGGACACTACTGTGTGGTGAAATGTGAGTAACGACATTACTGTGTGGTGAAATGTGAGTAACGACATTACTGTGCGGTGAAATGTGAGTAATGGACAGTACTGTGTGGTGGAATGTGAGTAACGGACACTACTGTGTGGTGAAATGTGAGTAATGGACACTACTGTGTGGTGAAATGTAAGTAACGGACACTACTGTGTGGTGAAATGTGAGTAAGGACATTACTGTGTGGTGAAATGTGAGTAACGGACACTACTGTGTGGTGAAATGTGAGTAATGGACACTACTGTGTGGTGAAATGTGAGTAACGGACACTACTGTGTGGTGAAATGTGAGTAACGACATTACTGTGTGGTGAAATGTGAGTAACGACATTACTATGCGGTGAAATGTGAGTAATGGACACTACTGTGTGGTGAAATGTGAGTAACGACATTACTGTGTGGTGAAATGTGAGTAACGACATTACTGTGCGGTGAAATGTGAGTAACGGACACTACTGTGTGGTGGAATGTGAGTAACGGACACTACTGTGTGGTGGAATGTGAGTAACGGACAGTACTGTGTGGTGAAATGTGAGGAACGGACACTACTGTGTGGTGAAATGTGAGGAACAGACCCTACTGTGTGGTGAAATGTGAGGAATGGACACTACTGTGTGGTGGAATGTGAGTAACGGACACTACTGTGTGGTGAAATGTGAGTAACGGACAGTACTGTGTGGTGGAATGTGAGTAACGGACACTACTGTGTGTTGAAATGTGAGTAACAGACACTACTGTGTGGTGGAATGTGAGTAACGGACACTACTGTGTGGTAAAATGTGAGGAACGGACACTACTGTGTGGTGGAATGTGAGTAACGGACACTACCGTGTGGTGAAATGTGAGTAACGGACAGTACTGTGTGGTGAAATGTGAGGAACGGACACTACTGTGTGGTAAAATGTGAGGAAAAGACACTACTGTGTAGTGAAATGTGAGTAACGGAGACTACTGTGTGGTGAAATGTGAGGAACGGACACTACTGTGTGGTAAAATGTGTGTAAATGAAAACTACTGTGTGGTGAAATGTGAGTGAGGACATTACTGTGTGGTGAAATGTGAGTAATGGACATTACTCATACTTGCCTACCTGACCCTCTCCATGAGGGAGAAAATGCTCTGTTCCTGGACTTTCCTGGTAATGTATGATTGCCATCACCAGTGGTGAGCTAGTTAATTGATAGGAAAGGTGTTTCACCACAGGTGATGGCAATCATACATTACCAGGAAAGTCCAGGAACAGAGCATTTTCTCCCTCATGGAGAGGGTCAGGTAGGCAAGAATGCCATAACTGTGCGGTGAAATGTGAGTAATGGACACTACTGTGTGGTGAAATGTGAGTAATGGACCCTACTGTGTGGTGAAATGTGAGGAACGGACACTACTGTGTGGTGAAAAGTGAGGAACGGACACTACTGTGTGGTGAAATGTGAGGAACGGACCCTACTGTGTGGTGAAATGTGAGGAACGGACACTACTGTGTGGTGAAATGTGAGTAACGACATTACTGTGCAGTGAAATGTGAGTAATGGACAGTACTGTGTGGTGGAATGTGAGTAACGGACACAACTGTGTGGTGAAATGTGAGTAATGGACACTACTGTGTGGTGAAATGTAAGTAACGGACACTACTGTGTGGTGAAATGTGAGTAAGGACATTACTGTGTGGTGAAATGTGAGTAACGGACACTACTGTGTGGTGAAATGTGAGTAATGGACACTACTGTGTGGTGAAATGTGAGTAACGGACACTACTGTGTGGTGAAATGTGAGTAACGACATTACTGTGTGGTGAAATGTGAGTAACGACATTACTATGCGGTGAAATGTGAGTAATGGACACTACTGTGTGGTGAAATGTGAGTAACGACATTACTGTGTGGTGAAATGTGAGTAACGACATTACTGTGCGGTGAAATGTGAGTAACGGACACTACTGTGTGGTGGAATGTGAGTAACGGACACTACTGTGTGGTGGAATGTGAGTAACGGACAGTACTGTGTGGTGAAATGTGAGGAACGGACACTACTGTGTGGTGAAATGTGAGGAACAGACCCTACTGTGTGGTGAAATGTGAGGAATGGACACTACTGTGTGGTGGAATGTGAGTAACGGACACTACTGTGTGGTGAAATGTGAGTAACGGACAGTACTGTGTGGTGGAATGTGAGTAACGGACACTACTGTGTGTTGAAATGTGAGTAACAGACACTACTGTGTGGTGGAATGTGAGTAACGGACACTACTGTGTGGTAAAATGTGAGGAACGGACACTACTGTGTGGTGGAATGTGAGTAACGGACACTACCGTGTGGTGAAATGTGAGTAACGGACAGTACTGTGTGGTGAAATGTGAGGAACGGACACTACTGTGTGGTAAAATGTGAGGAAAAGACACTACTGTGTAGTGAAATGTGAGTAACGGAGACTACTGTGTGGTAAAAAGTGTGTAAATGAAAACTACTGTGTGGTGAAATGTGAGTGAGGACATTACTGTGTGGTGAAATGTGAGTAATGGACATTACTCATACTTGCCTACCTGACCCTCTCCATGAGGGAGAAAATGCTCTGTTCCTGGACTTTCCTGGTAATGTATGATTGCCATCACCAGTGGTGAGCTAGTTAATTGATAGGAAAGGTGTTTCACCACAGGTGATGGCAATCATACATTACCAGGAAAGTCCAGGAACAGAGCATTTTCTCCCTCATGGAGAGGGTCAGGTAGGCAAGAATGCCATAACTGTGCGGTGAAATGTGAGTAATGGACACTACTTTGTGGTGAAATGTGAGTAATGGACCCTACTGTGTGGTGAAATGTGAGGAACGGACACTACTGTGTGGTGAAAAGTGAGGAACGGACACTACTGTGTGGTGAAATGTGAGGAACGGACCCTACTGTGTGGTGAAATGTGAGGAACGGACACTACTGTGTGGTGAAATGTGAGGAACGGACACTACTGTGTGGTGGAATGTGAGTAATGGACACTACTGTGTGGTGAAATGTGAGGAACGGACACTACTGTGTGGTGAAATGTGAGGAACGGACACTACTGTGTGGTGAAATGCGAGGAACGGACACTACTGTGTGGTGAAATGTGAGGAACGGACACTACTATGTGGTGAACTGTGAGGAACGGACACTACTGTGTGGTGGAATGTGAGTAACGGACAGTACTATGTGGTGAACTGTGAGGAACGGACACTACTGTGTGGTGAAATGTGAGGAACGGACACTACTATGTGGTGAACTGTGAGGAACGGACACTACTGTGTGGTGAAATGTGAGGAACGGACACTACTATGTGGTGAAATGTGAGGAACGGACACTACTGTGTGGTTAAATGTGAGGAACGGACACTACTGTGTGGTGAAATGCGAGGAACGGACACTACTGTGTGGTGAAATGTGAGGAACGGACACTACTATGTGGTGAAATGTGAGGAACGGACACTACTGTGTGGTGAAATGTGCGGAACGGACACTACTGTGTGGTGAAATGTGAGGAACGGACACTACTGTGTGGTGAAATGTGAGTAACGGACACTACTGTGTGGTGAAATGTGAGGAACGGACACTACTGTGTGGTGAAATGTAAATAATGGACACTACTGTGTGGTGAAATGTAAATAATGGACACTACTGTGTGGTGAAATGTGAGGAATGGACACTACTGTGTGGTGAAATGTGAGGAACGGACACTACTGTGTGGTGAAATGTGAGGAACGGACCCTACTGTGTGGTGAACTGTGAGGAACGGACACTACTGTGTGGTGAAATGTGAGGAACGGACACTACTGTGTGGTGAAATGTGAGGAACGGACACTACTGTGTGGTGAAATGTGAGAAACGGACACTACTGTGTGGTGAAATGTGAGAAACGGACACTACTGTGTGGTGAAATGTGAGAAACGGACACTACTGTGCGATGTAATGTAAATAATGGACACTACTGTGTGGTGAAATGTGAGTAATGGACACTACTGTGTGGTGAAATGTGAGTAATGGACACTACTGTGTGGTGAAATGTGAGTAATGGACACTACTGTGTGGTGAAATGTGAGTAACGGACACTACTGTGTGGTGAAATGTGAGAAACGGACACTACTGTGCGATGTAATGTAAATAATGGACACTACTGTGTGGTGAAATGTGAGTAATGGACACTACTGTGTGGTGAAATGTGAGTAATGGACACTACTGTGTGGTGAAATGTGAGTAATGGACACTACTGTGTGGTGAAATGTGAGTAACGGATACTACTGTGTGGTGAAATGTGAGGAACGGACACTACTGTGTGGTGAAATGTGAGGAACGGACACTACTGTGTGGTGAAATGTGAGTAACGGACACTACTGTGTGGTGAAATGTGAGGAACGGACACTACTGTTTGGTGAAATGTAAATAATGGACACTACTGTGTGGTGAAATGTAAATAATGGACACTACTGTGTGGTGAAATGTGAGGAATGGACACTACTGTGTGGTGAAATGTGAGGAACGGACACTACTGTGTGGTGAAATGTGAGGAACGGACCCTACTGTGTGGTGAACTGTGAGGAACGGACACTACTGTGTGGTGAAATGTGAGGAACGGACACTACTGTGTGGTGAAATGTGAGGAACGGACACTACTGTGTGGTGAAATGTGAGAAACGGACACTACTGTGTGGTGAAATGTGAGAAACGGACACTACTGTGTGGTGAAATGTGAGAAACGGACACTACTGTGCGATGTAATGTAAATAATGGACTCTACTGTGTGGTGAAATGTGAGTAATGGACACTACTGTGTGGTGAAATGTGAGTAATGGACACTACTGTGTGGTGAAATGTGAGTAATGGACACTACTGTGTGGTGAAATGTGAGTAACGGACACTACTGTGTGGTGAAATGTGAGAAACGGACACTACTGTGCGATGTAATGTAAATAATGGACACTACTGTGTGGTGAAATGTGAGTAATGGACACTACTGTGTGGTGAAATGTGAGTAATGGACACTACTGTGTGGTGAAATGTGAGTAATGGACACTACTGTGTGGTGAAATGTGAGTAATGGACACTACTGTGTGGTGAAATGTGAGAAACGGACACTACTGTGCGATGTAATGTAAATAATGGACACTACTGTGTGGTGAAATGTGAGTAATGGACACTACTGTGTGGTGAAATGTGAGTAATGGACACTACTGTGTGGTGAAATGTGAGTAATGGACACTACTGTGTGGTGAAATGTGAGTAACGGACACTACTGTGCGATGTAATGTAAATAATGGACACTACTGTGTGGTGAAATGTGAGTAATGGACACTACTGTGTGGTGAAATGTGAGTAATGGACACTACTGTGTGGTGAAATGTGAGTAACGGACACTACTGTGTGGTGAAATGTGAGAAACGGACACTACTGTGCGATGTAATGTAAATAATGGACACTACTGTGTGGTGAAATGTGAGTAATGGACACTACTGTGTGGTGAAATGTGAGTAATGGACACTACTGTGTGGTGAAATGTGAGTAATGGACACTACTGTGTGGTGAAATGTGAGTAATGGACCCTACTGTGTGATGTAATGTAAATAATGGACACTACTGTGTGGTGAAATGTGAGTAATGGACACTACTGTGTGGTGAAATGTGAGTAACGGACACTACTGTGTGGTGAAATGTGAGTAATGGACACTACTGTGCGATGTAATGTAAATAATGGACACTACTGTGTGGTGAAATGTGAGTAATGGACAGTACTGTGTGGTGAAATGTGAGTAATGGACACTACTGTGTGGTGAAATGTGAGTAATGGACACTACTGTGCGATGTAATGTAAATAACGGACACTACTGTGTGGTGAAATGTGAGTAATGGACAGTACTGTGTGGTGAAATGTGAGTAACGGACACTACTGTGTGGTGAAATGTGAGTAATGGACACTACTGTGCGATGTAATGTAAATAATGGACACTACTGTGTGGTGAAATGTGAGTAATGGACAGTACTGTGTGGTGAAATGTGAGTAACGGACACTACTGTGTGGTGAAATGTGAGTAATGGACACTACTGTGCGATGTAATGTAAATAACGGACACTACTGTGTGGTGAAATGTGAGTAATGGACAGTACTGTGTGGTGAAATGTGAGTAATGGACACTACTGTGTGGTGAAATGTGAGTAATGGACACTACTGTGTGGTGAAATGTGAGTAACGGACACTACTGTGCGATGTAATGTAAATAATGGACACTACTGTGTGGTGAAATGTGAGTAATGGACACTACTGTGTGGTGAAATGTGAGTAACGGACACTACTGTGTGGTGAAATGTGAGTAACGGACACTACTGTGTGGTGAAATGTGAGTAATGGACACTACTGTGTGGTGAAATGTGAGTAACGGACACTACTGTGTGGTGAAATGTGAGTAATGGACACTACTGTGTGGTGAAATGTGAGGAACGGACACTACTGTGCGATGTAATGTAAATAATGGACACTACTGTGTGGTGAAATGTGAGTAATGGACACTACTGTGTGGTGAAATGTGAGTAATGGACACTACTGTGTGGTGAAATGTGAGGAACGGACACTACTGTGTGGTGAAATGTGAGTAACGGACACTACTGTGTGGTGAAATGTGAGTAATGGACACTACTGTGTGGTGAAATGTGAGTAACGGACACTACTGTGTGGTGAAATGTGAGTAATGGACACTACTGTGTGGTGAAATGTGAGTAACGGACCCTACTGTGTGGTGAAATGTGAGTAATGGACACTACTGTGTGGTGAAATGTGAGTAACGGACACTACTGTGAGGTGAAATGTGAGTAACGGACCCTACTGTGTGGTGAAATGTGAGTAATGGACACTACTGTGTGGTGAAATGTGAGTAACGGACCCTACTGTGTGGTGAAATGTGAGTAATGGACACTACTGTGTGGTGAAATGTGAGTAACGGACACTACTGTGAGGTGAAATGTGAGTAATGGACACTACTGTGTGGTGAAATGTGAGTAACGGACCCTACTGTGTGGTGAAATGTGAGTAATGGACACTACTGTGTGGTGAAATGTGAGTAACGGACACTACTGTGAGGTGAAATGTGAGTAATGGACACTACTGTGTGGTGAAATGTGAGTAACGGACACTACTGTGTGGTGAAATGTGAGTAATGGACACTACTGTGTGGTGAAATGTGAGTAACGGACCCTACTGTGTGGTGAAATGTGAGAAACGGACACTACTGTGTGGTGAAATGTGAGTAATGGACACTACTGTGTGGTGAAATGTGAGTAATGGACCCTACTGTGTGGTGAAATGTGAGTAATGGACACTACTGTGTGGTGAAATGTGAGTAATGGACACTACTGTGCGATGTAATGTAAATAACGGACACTACTGTGTGGTGAAATGTGAGTAATGGACACTACTGTGTGGTGAAATGTGAGTAACGGACACTACTGTGAGGTGAAATGTGAGTAATGGACACTACTGTGTGGTGAAATGTGAGTAATGGACACTACTGTGTGGTGAAATGTGAGTAACGGACAGTACTGTGTGGTGAAATGTGAGTAACGGACACTACTGTGCGATGTAATGTAAATAATGGACACTACTGTGTGGTGAAATGTGAGGACTGTGTAGTGTCATTTGAGTTGGGGTGCTATTGTGTGACCACGCCCCTTTTTAGCAGACACGCCTTCTTTATTTCAACACTAGCAGAAACAGTGACAGAAAATGTGTACACATTGTGATCACAATGCAGCTGCTGTTAGAGTGGCCAGAATGCCATCATTTCTTGGAAGAAACCTGACGTTTTCTGAGTGTGTCTGAAAAAATGCAGGTGTACCCAGGCAACTTTAAGGAGGGCCTCTGACGTCAGTGATGTCCACTTCCAGCATCTTGTTTTGCAAAAATTGAGGATGACCTTGCCTGGCGCAGATAGGAAAAATCTTCGATGTTCCGGTAATTGTGTATGATTTTGTGATCAGCCCACATATTGCGTTCTATTTGCAATTTATACGATGTGCGTTTTTTCTCCATTTCTGCGTGGCAACTATTTGATGGTAGAAACTGCAATCCTTACTGAATCGGGCCCTTTGTCAGGGGCGCTATGACCTCTAGATACACACCTGCTTCACCTGGTATTGGTGAGAAGCAAGAAGCGGCTGCTGGGATTTCTGCTAAAGCTGGTCCCACAGAGGAGAGTACATGAACGCTCAGAGGTTTCCGCAAATTCGCATAGCGCGTCTCAAAGTGTTTATTTGCAATACAGCTGATTGATGGATTTTTTTCTGTATCAACTTTATAATTAGAGATGTGTGTCGACCCCCGTGTTTTAGTTTTGGATCCGGATTCATTTTCATATTTTTGTTCTGGTTTTGATTTCGCTAACCCACCCTCATGTGATTTGGTTTGTATTTTTTTTTGAATGCTAATACAGCTAAAATTGTGTAATTTAGGCCTGTTTTTGTTCCTACAGGATTATTAACCTCAATAACATTCATTTCCAGTAATTTTTGACCACCTCACATCTCACAATATTGCTCACTACTATTGGCTAAAGACTGGCTGGCTAAACTAAGCAGCGGAGCAGCGGCATAAACACACGGCAAGTACTGTATATCTATTTAAAAATGTGTTGCAAATTAGTAATGTATTAGCAATAACCAATAAAAATGTCTACGCAAAATGGACCATCCCCCCAATGCCCCCCCAAAATACCGCCCATTATGAAAAGATAGAATTGTGCTTGGGCCCTCCCATGCACCCTTATGATAATGCAAAGAACATTCACCGTTTAGCAAAGCACATCAACAACAGGGACTGACACTTTTGTGGCTGGAGTGCCTGGTCTGTTTGGGCCCCCACAAACCAATTTCTTTGAAGGACTAGCTCTGATCATTAATGAGGAGATAAATAATGAGTGTGCTGGTGGTAGAGATTTTATGTACTGCTCCAAACTACTGGTAGCTGATATTGGACTGCTTTTTATTATTTTAGAAACTATTATCATTTTGTAAAATACATTTCCGAGACCTGCTGCAAAATATGTAACATGGAGGAGGTGACTAGATGGTTAACATCTCTACCTCTACTAACTTTGGCCTCACAAATGAAACAGATGCCTTCACAAATATCAAGATTTGGGTCAAAATAATTCCACACCCAAGAGATGGCCAGGAATGGAAATGGCTTTTTTTGTCATTGGCAAAAACTACTGCCACTGGTGGGTGACTTACACAAACAACATCCTCATCATCAACATCCTCATGAGCATCATATAGTGCACACATATCCCCCTCATCCTGTTGCTCTTCCACATTAGCATCCTCAATTTATATTATGTCCTCATCACCAACTTTACTTGTACTGCTCATCCCCACAGTTGCAGAGGGTACAGAAAAGGTGGAAGGAGGCATAGGAGGCTTCTCTAAGAGTACAGTATCAGAAATGTCAGATTCACACATAGTTAATGTGGACACCCCTAAACACTCCTCAGGTATTTGTGATGTTTACAAACACAATAACAATAACAGTTTGTTATTCAGCCTTAGTGGGGGGTTTTCTGCACTGACTTGATGGTTTTACATTTGACACCTCTTCTAGACTCTGAGTCAGAAGGTGTTGCATAGTCATGTGAGGTTACAGAAAAAGATGCCTTACTGACAGCAGTTCTAGAGCCACCGCTCACAAATAACGGCAAAAGCTTCACCCTGGAAAGGCGTCTGCTAAAGGTGAAGCCTAGCATTGCAGGAGGCTAAAGGACTGCTTTGTAAGTGTAATTGTATGAGCGCCACCTGGTGCCACTTGGTAACCCTCGTACAGTGTTGTCCTTGTAACACATTCTCAGACTTCTGCATCACTTAGTCCAGGTATCCTTTCCATGTGTTATGATCTGGAGAGGATACCTGGACTAAGTCATGCAGAAGTCTGAATATGTGTTATGAGGACAACACTGTACGAGGGCTACCAGGTGGCACCAGATGGTGCTCATACAATTACTTACAAAGCAGTCCTTTAGCCTCCGGGAATGCCAGGCTTCACCTTTAGCAGCCGCCTTTCCATGGTGAATTAGGTCCACCCCGTACTCAGCTGCCCCCAGGACTTAACGGATGGACAAGGCGACTATTAGAGGCTGGGCAAGAGTAAGGTATAGTGCAAAGAGACGCTCACAGGATGCAACCTAGATAAAGTGCCCGATACACAAACTGATATTAGTAACAGAATGTATGTGAGTGCAACAATGCACAGGATGGTGTTAAAACTAAACACTAACTGTATGCAAATGCAACAATGCACAGGATGGAAAAAGCAACTGAGTATAAACCGTATATGAATGCAACAATGAACAGAATGGTATTAGCACCTAAACACAGACTGTATGTGAATGCAAAAATGCACAGGGTGGTATTAGCAACTAAGTATCTCCTATATAATAGCCCAGATCTGTGACACTGTGCATGTGCGTCTAACGCTGAGCATGGCTAGGAGCTCTCATTGGGTTAATGGCAGGTCTATCACACCCAGTACACAGCTGATTGGGCGAGAAACGCCCTCCCACACAGGTTACATACAATGGGAGGCTTTGCCCTTTGGCTGCTGTGTGTTCCCAAAGCAGGTTTAACAATGGGGATGATGGAGCTGCAGCTCCAGGTCCACACCCCAAAATAGGCCCACTGCATCTGCAGCAACACACCCTCCAACAATGTACACATAAACATCGCTACAAATTCAAAAAGGGGGCATGGTCACGGGTAAAGTGGTGTGGCCGCGCCCCTTTTTTTCTATACTTTCAATGGAAGTTTGGAGAGGCAAAACCAGTACAGACCATAAAAAAAGTACTGTACCTGCCAGAAAGGTGCAGCTGGAGGGTGTGCTACTGCATCTGCAGCAAGTCTCTGCACTGTAGATAGGGAAAAATACAAAACCTTTTACTGCGGCAACCTATGTCCTGCTGCCAGTCCGCCTGCCCCCTCCGGCATCAACAATCGCCACTCCCTAGCCGCAGCGCAAGTGGAACAAAAGCAGCTGCGGCCACCGGCATAAAAGTGTATGAAAGTGGCGCAGCAGAAGACTTTCATAGTCCTCCCTGCACCGCATACTCTCTGAGTCCCCTATGCGCGTGATGTCACAGATGTGTCTCCCCGCCACAGCTGCGCCCAGATCCCCAGAGGCCCTGACTCCGCAGCACAGCACCTGGGCTGCTGGCCTTGAAGCATACTTAACTACTTTCTAATTCTCCTCTCTGGGAGAAGCCCAGAGAGGAGATGATTCAGGAGACTTCGGGGGGCAGGGCCGAGCTGTGACATCATCAAGCCGATTTGTGTCATTTGAACCCCTTCTCCTCCCCATGGACCCGCAAATACGGGAGAGTATGTCTCCATCCTGCCCGCATCACTTGGGTGCGAGCAGGATGCGGGAGACCTGCCTACTCTTCCGGGGGTGCAGGGGGCTACCCCAAAAAATGGGAGCCTCCCGCAGCTTCAGGGAGAGTAGGTAAGTATGCCTGGAAGCACCGAGATGGCTAATGTTACGGATAAAGTGTGATATCGCGGAGGGTAATGTCTGGACGCTGAATCGATGTAAAAGGTGACAGTGCTGTGCAGTGAGTGTGGAGAGTGGGTACCTGGCAGTGGATGCTGGTTCCCATCCCTCCTCGGTACGGCGGCGGGCTTCGATGCAGCAATGGGTATCGGGTCAGGAGGGACTTGCATATGTTAGGATTCAAGTCCCTCCAATGGCATTGCGGTATTTCGAATAGCACGCCAAGCATGAGCCAATCGGGCTCGCGCTTTGGCAGCCAATGAGACAAGGCCGCGGCACGCCAATCTGGGCTCACCGCGTCATCGCTCCACCCACTCCCAGCGTCATATAAGAGACACTGTGGAGGTGGGAGAAGGCAGTCGGGCGCCGGACGTGGAAGGAGGAAGACCTTCAGAAGAAGAAAGAGGAAGAAGCAGAGGCGGCGGCGATTGCGGGAGCAGCGACGGCGGAGAGGAAGAAGACAGAAGGAGAAGCAGCGAGAAAGGTGCCCAGCAGCGGGAGTCCAGCGGAGAGTGCTGCAGTGTATGGGAAGCAATTGAGCAGACGAATCTCCCCGCTGCGGGCTCTCCCACCGTGACGGGTAGGATGCCTTGGGCCACCTCCACTTATATTTGATTCCTTCCTAGAGCACCAGGGATAGGTACTAGGCCTGCGGGGACATCCAGGCCCTCTCAGCTTGTGCCACCATTAGTCAGGCCCGTCCGGCCTGAGCCCCAACCCCAGGCCTCTGACCTATGCCCCATCACCAGGCCTCCAGCCTCTGCCCCATCACCAGGCCTCTGGCCTCTGCCCCATCACCAGGCGCCCGTCTTGTGCCCCATCACCAGGCCCCGGCCTGCGCCTAACCCAGACCCCCGGCCTGTGCCTCACCCAGTATTCCATAGGACCAGGGGTTGCAGTGTACAGAACCGGCCCGGACGGGTTCTGCTAGGAGTGGGTCTGTGCGGTAGTTCCCAGAGAACCCACATCTGGTTGGGTTCAAGGAACTTACTGGTTCCACGCGGTACACAGTGTAAGGGATTGGAGAGGGTTTGGAGTAACGGTCCTGTCCCACGCGCATTAACTTCCCGTTAATCTGGAGTGGATGGCTGTCCATAACAGAACCCTATTTGTGTCCACCATAAGGTGGAGGAAATGAGTACCCAAAGCCCAGCAACTGGCAAGTGGAGTTGGTCATTCGGGGTTAACCTACTGTGCCGGGGTGTTATTCTAACTGACTTGTTGTAGTTGTATCTTGATAGTCTGATCTCTGTTAGTTCGGATTAGAACCAGCAGTCCCAGTTGCTACTGTTAATTTGTTCGGCAGGCGTAGTTAGGCTGTAGTTGGTTGTTAGCCGTTCGAGAAGCCTGCAGTTAGGGAGGCTGATCTTCTTACCCTTACAGGCTTTGCGCGAGAGTGCGAGTGTGTGAAAGCTGGGTAGCTGAGGCCTCCGGCCAGTGATGACCTTCCACCCAGCCGGTGAAGGTCGCCATTACCCCTGACGTGCCCCCGCTCTTTGGAAAGAGAGAGGGTTGACACATCTTGTCCGGTACATTTTCCTTTTTAGACTGTCTGTCGATCATTGTTGGAAGGTGTTCATGCCCTGGTTTGTCCAGAGGTTTTGCTTCATAGACACTTCCACGTACTGCAAGGGCCAGGGGCGGCCACAGGTAAGCAGCGTGACTACACCTGCACGGCAGCAGGCACTGCTTCATTGATCACCCCTGTTACACTTGGCGTAGTCGGCAGGATGTCGGAAGATGAGCAAAACCAACCATCCAGAAAGAGCTCGGATGCAAGCTCCACTCAAGTGGTCCGATGGGAGTCGGATGATGAACCGCGTAGACTATCCCGGCAACTCAACGTCAGTCCTGCCCTTGCCCACCTACCCCATTATGACGTTGGAGGATTGGAAGGCCCTACTAGAGGGGACCTTTCTTATCTACAGAGTACCCCACGACTTACGAGTACCCCTCGCCCTAAACTCCCTGGAAGGCAAGGCTCGTTGGACAATTCTCTTACGACCCGAAGTGTGAGGAACTGGGGGAGATTTATGACATATTAGGGGATATTTACGGAGACACCTCCTCCGCGGGAACACTCCGACAACGACTGGCCGGTTTCAGAGGGAGGATAAATCCATACCAAAATATGAAAATGCACCCCTGGAGATGATGGGGGAGGTACGTTTGAAAGATCTCAATGGATTTGGAGCGCTCACTAATACCAGGCAGATACTACGGGATCAGTTCGCCATGGGACTCAGGAATGTACCCTTGAGACAGGTCCTTCTGGACAAAATATCACAGGACTACACCCTGACTTTCCATCAGGTGGAAATTGATGCCGTAGCTAGGGACCAAATGCAAATTATGGGCCCCATGCCATATTCCCACAATGGGTGCAGCCGATGACCGCGCCAGTGGCTGGTAGGGAAGCCAATCCCTTGGAGACCTGCGTCCGAGACTTAAAGGAAGCCTTCCTTCGAGTGACCAAGGAAATGAGGGATGAAGTTGCCCAACTGCAGGATGAAGTGCATCGGCGGGATCGCCAGGGTGCCGAGTCCAGATCCCAGGAGAGAGATGTCGAACGGACCCAGGGACGGAGCACTGGAGATAACCATTCCGGAGACAGCCATTGACCTCGTTGTTACCAATGTCATCGGTATGGGCATATCACCCGAACCTGTACGGAAGTGATCCCAGAGGCTCAGTTAAACTGACCTCCCTCGCAGTAGCAGGACCCCCCGTGGGGGAAAGTGACAAGGGGGATTCAGCCATTAGCAAACAGGCTGAATTGGAAGGAGAGTGTCCCATTGTAGTCGGCCGCCTTGGGGGAAAGATCAGTCCTGCCTGTTGGATACCAGCTCTCAGGTATCCACTATGTCTGAGGTATGTTTCTTGAAACACTATGCCAATCTCAAGAATGAGGTGTCCGAGAGCTTTATTACCCCCACCACTGCTAATAACCTGCCCATCCCAGTGGTGGGGGTGGTGTGTATGGAAATGGAAGTTTGCGGCCAGAACCTGGGTAGAAAGGGGTTGCTGGTAGTCAGTAACCCCGGATTGAGTCATGGCCCTGTGATTATCGGTATGAATGTCATACGACATCTATACCAGCTACTGTTTTTGGAAAATGGACCACGATACTGGAAGAATTTGGGAGTTCAGCATCCTGTCCAGCAGACTTTCCAACAGGTAGGCCGGCGACAAGGGGCCAGGGAACAATCGATGAACATCTGGGCCTTATAAAAATTGGTCACCACCAGCGCCTGGAATTACCCCCTTGTCAAGAGACCATTATTCCCTTGGAGGTACGGACCCATCAGCGACTGAATGGCATGGAAGTAATGGTGGAGCCTACAGATGTGTTCGGAATAGGATATGGGGTGATCGTGGCCCGAACAGTGTTGGTGGTGGCCGGAGGGAAGATCTCCGTCTGTTTCTGCAATCTCACAGATCAACTTTGGCGAATTCCGGCGGGGACAGTTATCGCTCAGATGGTGGCAATCGATGAAGGTAGCGTTCAAGGGATGCCAAAACTTTCTCTACAACCAGAGGCTTCGGAAACATGGCCAATGTCCGTGCGAGTGGAGGAGGTAGAAGAGACCAGCCCCAAGTTGGATCAGATGCTCTGGAATCGACAAAGTTTTTTCACGTCATGAGGAGGATTTCGGGTACACCAATGACCTGCAACATGAGATTCGCACAGGGGATGCCTTACCCATCCGAGAACGATATCGTTCGATACCTCCCCGGTTGTACCAGGAAGTCAAGACAATGCTGCGTCAGATGTTGGACAACCACGTGATACAAGAGAGTAAAAGTCCATGGGCTGCACCTATAGTCCTTGTCTGAAAGAAGGATGGGACCATCCAATTTTGTGTGGACTATCGAAAGTTGAACAGTTGTACTGTCCGTGATGCTTACCCTCTCCCCAGGATCGAGGAGTCCTTAGCCACGTTGGGCAACACAAAATTCTTTTCCACCTTGGACATGGCCAGCGGATACTGGCAAGTGCCCGTGGCCCCACAGGATCGGGAGAAAACCGCGTTTGTTATGCCCATGGGGTTGTTTGAGTTTTGTCGCATGCCATTTGGTTTGAACAATGCACCCATCACATTCCAATGGATGATGGAAAGATGCTTGGGGGATTTAAATTTTGAGGCCTTGCTGATCTATCTGGACAACATCATTGTGTTCGCAGTGACAGTGGAGGAACACTTTGCTCGTCTTGACATAGTTCTCCAGCGGTTGGAAAAGTATGGCCTAAAGCTTAAATCTTGGAAGGGCCACCTGTTGAAGTTCAGTTTGGAGTATCTCGGGCATGTGGTGTCCCGTGATGGAGTGTACCCAACCCCCAGCAAGATTGCAGCGGTTCAAGAGTGGAAGGTGCCCACCACCATCACAGAGCTGCTGGCTTTCCTGGGTTTGGTCGGGTATTATCGATGCTTTATCAAGTATTTTGCCCGGATCGCGGAGCCCCTGCATGTGTTGCTTCGAGGGATTGCTACCACGAGGAGAGCAAACCTGTAAATGTGGGGAAAAGCACAGGACCTGGCCTTCAAACGGTTGAAGAAAAGTCTCACGGAGGCTCCGGTGTTTGGGTATGCAGATTTCGAGAAACCCTTCATCTTGCACACAGACGGAAGTCTACAGGGATTAGATGCGGTTTTAGCGCAAGTTCAGGATGGGCAAGAGTGGGTGATTGCCTGCGGCAGTCGTAGCTTGCGAGAGACCGAGAGGAACTCGGACAACTATAGTTCATTCAAGCTGGAATTGTTGGTGGTAGTTTGGTCCGTAACCGAAAAATTTGCAGAGTACTTGATCGCGGCCCACGTGGACATCTTTATGGACAACAACCCCTTGGCGTATTTGGAGACCGTTAAGCTGGGCGCTCTAGAACAACGGTGGGTGGCCAGGTTGGCCAAGTTTTCCTATAAGATCCACTATTGATCAGGAAAGAGTAACACCAACGCGGATGCCCTATCCCGGTGGAAGCGCCCAAGCCTGGTGAGGAGGAAGATGGAGACGCAGAGGAAATGCCGGATCTAACTCGCGTGCGGCAGCCTGTCTCCGGAGAGGTGTGTCAGGTGAAAACCCAGGCTGCGCTACTCAGATATACGGAAACGGACTGGGCACAGGAGCAGCAGGACGACGAGGGTCTGAATCTCATTCGGTAGTGGAAACAGGAAGGTCATCTGCCGTCTCGACGAGAGCAGGATGGGCTGACTGCATTCTGCAGGAAGGTGATGTGTCATTGGGGCCAACTGCGGGTCTGTGCTGGTACCTTGCGGAGACAGTGCTATTTGGAGCAAGAATTTCGTACTGTTGAACAGGTAGTGGTGCCGGAAGCCCGGGTGCGAGCACTGGTGGAAGAGGCGCATGAGCAGGGGGCTCATTTGGGAACCCTCAAGACGTACCATTTGCTAAGACGCCAGTATTTTGCCCCTTGACTGCAAGCTGTTGTAGATCAGGTATGTCGAGAGTGCAGGAGATGTGCTGTAGTCAAGCCACAGGAGCAACATACGCCCATCCAGACTATCCGGACCAGTGATTGACTATGTTTCGATTGGGGAGTCAGTTAGTGGACACCAGTATGCCCTGGAGATGACTGACCATTTCACCAAGTTCACGGTAGTGGTCCCCCCCCATCCCCGACACCAGACTGCCGAATCAGCAACACGGGCGATCGTTGAGCACTTCTTTCAGCAGTATGGTTGGCCCGAACGGATTCATTCTGACCAAGGAGCCTCTTTTCAAGGACAGTTGATGGAACGCCTTTGCCATCTTTATGGCATCCAGAAATCCTGTATGATGCCTTACCACCCACAGGGGAATGGAGCCTGCAAGAGATTTAACCGGACCCTGCTGCAAATGCTCCGCATGCTGGAGAGAGCAAAGAAGCATTGGTGGCCCGAACATGTGCAGGAGCTAGTCTGGACTTATAACAACCGGGTTCATCACACCACCGGGTTCTCTCCTTTCTTTTTGCTGTTTGGTCGGCCGGGGCGGGAGGTGCATGATTTACAATTGTCCAGGGCTGAAGAGGGAGTTCGCCTGTCCCCAGCCGGATGGGTGGAGGAACATCGTCTATGCCTGAAGGCGGCCCACGAGCGGGAAAACTTATTGCGGATCACAGCATGCACCTGCGCGGTCTCACAAAACTGTCCATTGGCGGTAGGCCTGCGGGTCTTGGTGTGTGAGGTCCATCTTGGGGGGAAACTGTCGGAATGGTGGGAGGTCATCCCGTATGTTGTTCATCATTGCCTGTCTCCAAATGGCCCTGTTTATCAAGTAGAGTCGACCGATGGGACCAGACACCTACGTACGCTACATTGGGATAAGCTGCGGCCTTGCCCTTTTCCGGATCCCGCTGAGGGTATTCTGTCCCCAGAGGAGGCTGGGGGGGTTGGGACTTCTTCCTGAAAAGTTCCTATTCCTGTGCCGGACGTAGAGTGGTGGCTGCCTGCTGAGGAGTGTCGGCCGAGCGAGTCGCCAGGGACTTGACCCCCGACGGATGTGGTCACTCCACCTTTACCGAGGCGTTCCCAGCGTTCTAAGGGGGGAGATGTGGAGAGTGGGTACCTGGCAGTGGATGCTGGTCCCCATCCCTCCTCGGTATGGTGGTGCGCTCCGGCACGGCAGCGGGCTCCGGTGCGGTGATGGGTATTGGGTCAGGAAGGCCTTGCATCCGTTAGTATTCAAGTCCCTCCAATGGCATCGCGGTATTTTGAATGGCGCGCCAAGCGCGAGCCAATCGGGGCTTGCACCTTGGCAGCCAATGGGACAAGGCCCCGGCGAGCCAATCCGGGCACGCCGCATCATCGCTCCGCCCGCTCCCAGCGTCATTTAAGAGATGCTGCGGAGCGGTAGAAGGCAGTCGGGCGCCGGACGTGGAAGGGGGAAGACCTTCAGAAGAAGAAAGAGGAAGGAGCGGAGGCGGTGGCAATGGCGGGAGCAGTGACGGTAGAGAGGAAGAAGAGGAAGAAGACAGAAGGAGAAGCGGCGAGGGAAGGTGCCCAGCAGCGGGAGTCCGGCGGAGAGTGCTGCACCACGTGGGAAGCAATTGAGCTGATGAATCTACCCGCTGCAGGCTCTCCAACCGTGACGGGTAGGAGGCCTTGGGCCACCTCCACTTATATTTGATTCCTCCCTAGAGCACCAGGGATAGGCACTAGGCCTGTGGGGACATCCAGGCCCTACCGGCTTGTGCCACCATTAGTCAGGCCCCGCCAGCCTGTGCCCTAACCCCAGGCCTCCGGCCAGTGCTCCAGCCCCAGGCTTCCTGCCTGTGCCCCAACCCCAGGCCTCCGGCCTGTGCCCCAACCCCAGGCCTCCGGCCTGTGCCCCATCACCAGGCCTCCGGCCTGTGCCCCATCACCAGGCCCCCGGCCTGTGCCCCATCACCAGGCCCCCGGCCTGTGCCCCATCACCAGGCCCCCGGACTGTGCCCCATCACCAGGCCCCCGGCCTGCACCTCACCCAGTATTCCACAGGACCAGGGGTGGCAGTGTACAGAACCGTCCCGGACGGGTTCTGCTAGGAATGGGTCTGTGCAGTAGTCCCTGGAGAACCCACGTCTGGTCGGGTGCGAGGAACCGTCTGGTTCCACGTGGTACACAGTGTAAGGGATTGGAGAGGGTGTGGAGTAACGGTCCCGTCCCACGTGCCTTAACTTCCCGTTACTCTGGAGTGGATGGCTGTCCATAACAGAACCCTATTTGGGTCCACTGTAAGGGTGGAGGAAAGGAGTACCCAAAACCCAGCAACTGGTAAGTGGAGTTGGTCATTCGGGGTTAACCAACTGTGCCGGGGTGTTATTCTAACTGACTTGTATTGTATTTGTATCTTGATAGTCTGATCTCTGTTAGTTTGGATTAGAACCAGCAGTCTCAGTTGTTACTGTTAATTTGTTCGGCAGGCGTAGTTAGGCTGTAGTTGGTTGTTAGCCGTTCGAGAAGCCTGCAGTTAGGGAGGCTGATCTTCTTGCCCTTACAGGCTTCGCGCGAGAGTGCGAGTGTGTGAAAGCTGGGTAGCTGAGGCCTCCGGCCAGTGATGACCTTCCACCCAGCCGGTGAAGGTAGCCGTTACCCCTGATGTGCCCCCGCTCTTTGGAAAGAGAGAGGGTTGACACGTCTTTATCGGTACATTTCCTTTTTTAGACTGTCCGTCGATCATTGTTGGAAGAAGGTGTGTGTGCCCTGGTTTGTCCGGAGGTTTTGCTTCATAGACACTTCCACGTACTGCAAGGGCCAGGGGCGGCCACAGGTAAGCAGCGTGACTAAACATGCGCGACAGTAGGCACTGCTTAGTTGATCACCCCTGTTACAGCACTCTCACCTTTTACACTGATTCAGTGAGTCAGTCACTTCTGCCAGCCAGTCACTATTGTTATCACCAGTGTCCCAACGCGCCGCATTACAGGGAAGTATACGCACTAAATAAACTACATCTCCCAGCAGCCCTTACCGCCGAAGCATTCCGCCCCTTAGGGCTGCTGGGAGCTGTAGTTTATTGAGTGCATCTTCTTCCCTGTAATGCGGCGCGTTGGGACACCGGCGCTAATAGTGACTGGCTGCTGTGCGAGTCTCCGGGAGAGCCACTGCCAAAGGGAGGACAGCAGCTTAGCTGCTTCCAGGAGGAGAAGCATTACCCACCCCTCCCCCACTCACAGTACCTCCGGGCCCCATCCACGGCACCCCCACTCCCCCTCCAGCACCCGCGGTGGCTTCAGACCCTTCTCCCACCCACAGCACCACTGCCACCCCCACGTGCGGCACCCCTGCAACCGCTCCTCTCCCACCCACGGTGGCTCCGGACCCCCACCTGCGTCTCCCCTGCACCCACCACTCCACCAACCACAGCATCTACTAGGTTATTCATCAGGCCCTGCATGCGCTGTTCACCCTAACCATTTCACTCCCTTTGTCCAAGCAATATGTAACCACTCACACAATTATGATTGGAGGTAATACTGCACATAATAAAAATAGTGCACGCCAAAAGGGTGTGCAAGGGTTAAGGGGGCGTACCCTTACAACGGTGTGAAGAGCGCCCGTAGGGCACGATGAATCACCTAGTAAACTGTATATGAATGCAATAATGCATAGGGTGGTATAAGCAACTAAGGGGGTCATTCCGAGTTGATCGCTCACTGCTGATTTTCACAGGGCAGCGATCAGGTGAAAAATCGGCATTTCTGCGCATGCGTATGCCCGGCATTGCGCACGCGCGACGTATGGGTACAAAGCCCTTTGTGGTTGTGCTCATGTTCTAGCAAAGTTTTCTTTAGCACTGACGGCTGCAAGAAGATTGACAGGAAGGGGGCGTTTCTGGGTGTCAACTGACCGTTTTCAGGGAGTGTTTGCAAAAACACAGGCGTGTCTGAAAAAACACAGGCGTGGCTGGGCGTTCGCTGGGCGGGTGTATGACGTTAAATCCGGACAGGAATAGGCTGAAGTGATCGCAAGCGCTGAGTAGGTTCAGAGATACTCTGACACTGCACAAACTGTTTTTGTAGAGCTCGGCTGCACATGCGTTCGCACTTCTGCTAAGCTAAAATACACTCCCAGTGGGCGGCGGCATAGCGCTTGCATAGCTGCTAAAACTAGCTAGCGAGCGATCAACTCGGAATGACCCCCAATATGCAGACACAGCCGCAGTCACACACAGAATATAGACATGCCACACATCCTATTACTGACACTGTAACGTAGCATTCCATATGCAGATACAGCCACAGTCACACAGAATATAGGCATGCCACATATCCTATTACTGACACTGTAACATAGCATTCTGTATGCAGATACAGCCACAGTCACACACAGAATATAGGCATGCCGCATATCCTATTACTGACACTGTAACGTAGCATTCCATATGCAGATACAGCCACAGTCACACACAGAATATAGACATGCCGCATATCCTATTACTGACACTGTAACGTAGCATTCCATATGCAGATACAGCCGCAGTCACACACAGAATATAGGCATGCCACATATCCTATTACTGACACTGTAACGTAGCATTCCATATGCAGATACAGCCACAGTCACACAGAATATAGGCATGCCACATATCCTATTACTGACACTGTAACATAGCATTCTGTATGCAGATACAGCCACAGTCACACACAGAATATAGGCATGCCGCATATCCTATTACTGACACTGTAACGTAGCATTCCATATGCAGATACAGCCACAGTCACACACAGAATATAGACATGCCGCATATCCTATTACTGACACTGTAACGTAGCATTCCATATGCAGATACAGCCGCAGTCACACACAGAATATAGGCATGCCACATATCCTATTACTGACACTGTAACGTAGCATTCCATATGCAGACACAACCGCAGTCACACACAGAATATAGACATGCCGCATATCCTATTACTGACACTGTAACGTAGCATTCCATATGCAGACACAACCGCAGTCACACACAGAATATAGGCATGCCACATATCCTATTACTGACACTGTAACATAGCATTCTGTATGCAGATACAGCCGCAGTCACACACAGAATACAGGCATGCCACATATCCTATTACTGACACTGTAACGTAGCATTCTGTAGGCAGATACAGCCGCAGTCACACACAGAATATAGACATGCCACATATCCTATTACTGACACTGTAACATAGCATTCTGTAGGCAGATACAGCCACAGTCACACACAAAATATAGGCATGCCACATATCCTATTACTGACACTGTAACGTTACATTCTATATGCAGACACAGCCGCAGTCACACACAGAATATATGCATGCCGCATATCCTATTACTGACACTGTAACATAGCATTCCATATACAGATACAGCCACAGTCACACAGAATATACACATGCCGCATATCCTATTACTGACACTGTAACACAGCATTCCATATGCAGATACAGCCGCAGTCACACACAGAATATAGACATGCCGCCTATCCTATTACTGACACTGTAACATAGCATTCTGTATGCAGATACAGCCGCAGTCACACACAGAATATAGGCATGCCGCATATCCTATTACTGACACTGTAACATAGCATTCTGTATGCAGATACAGCCGCAGTCACACACAGAATATAGGCATGCCGCCTATCCTATTACTGACACTGTAACACAGCATTCTGTATGCAGATACAGCCGCAGTCACACACAGAATATAGGCATGCCACATATCCTATTACTGACACTGTAACACAGCATTCCATATGCAGAAACAGCCACAGTCACACACAGAATATAGGCATGCCACATATCCTATTACTGACACTGTAACGTTACATTCCATATGCAGATACAGCCGCAGTCACACACAGAATACAGGCATGCCGCATATCCTATTACTGACACTGTAACATAGCATTCCATATGCAGACACAGCCGCAGTCACACACAGAATATAGGCATGCCACATATCCTATTACTGACACTGTAACGTTACATTCCATATGCAGACACAGCCGCAGTCACACACAGAATATAGGCATGCCGCATATCCTATTACTGACACTGTAACATAGCATTCTGTATGCAGATACAGCCGCAGTCACACACAGAATATAGAAATGCTGCATATCCTATTACTGACACTGTAACATAGCATTCCATATACAGATACAGCCACAGTCACACACAGAATTAAGGCATGCAGCATATCCTATTACTGATCCTGTAACATAGCATTCCATATACAGATACTGCCACTCACAGAATATAGCATGCCGCATATCCTATTACTGACACTGTAACATAGCATTCCGTTTGCAGATACAGCCACAGTCACACACAGAATATAGGCATTCCACATATAATATAAATTATACTGTTACATAGCAGTCTATATGCAGATACAGCCACACACAAAATATAGGTATGCCACATATATTATTGACACCGTAACGTAGCATTGCATATGCAGATACAGCCGCAGTCACATACAGAATATAGGCATGCCGCATAACCTATTACTGACACTGGGGTACATTTACTAACATTCGTAATTTCCGAAAATAGGTCAAAGTTCAATCACGAATGACATCGACAGTGTAAAACTGCAACTTTTTGAATTTATTACGATGGATTTACTAAGCTGTCGTATTCGTGTTTTTCTTTTCTTCCGATGTCGATGTCATTCGTTTTTTTTTACCTAATTTTACGGCAGTGATTAGCAAAACACTGCCGTTTTTTTTTACAATCAATCTCGGCCGGATCTGTGTGATCCGTGCTGGGGTTCTTTTTTTATTTTATTTTTAATTAAACAATGTAAAATCCCCCAAAAAAATGCGTGGGGTCCCCCCTCCTAAGCATAACCAGCCTCGGGCTCTTTGAGCCGATCCTGGTTGCAGAAATATGGGCAAAAAAATGACAGGGGTTCCCCCATATTTAAGCAACCAGCATCGGGCTCTGCGCCTGGTCCTGGTCCCAAAAATACGGGGGACAAAAAGAGTAGGGGTCCCCCGTATTTTTAAAACCAGCACCGGGCTCCACTAGCTGGACAGATAATGCCACAGCCGGGGGTCACTTTTATACAGCGCCCTGCGGCCGTGGCATCAAAAATCCAACTAGTCACCCCTGGCCGGGGTACCCTGGGGGAGTGGGAACCCCTTCAATCAAGGGGTCCCCCCCCAGCCACCCAAGGGCCAGGGGTGAAGCCCGAGGCTGTCCCCCCCCATCCAATGGGCTGCGGATGGGAGGGCTGATAGCCTTTGTTGTAAAAGAAAAGATATTGTTTTTAGTAGCAGTACTACAAGTCCCAGCAAGCCTCCCCCGCATGCTGGTACTTGGAGAACCACAAGTACCAGCATGCGGCGGAAAAACGGGCCCGCTGGTACCTGTAGTACTACCACTAAAAAAATACCCAAAAAAACACAAGACACACACACCGTGAAAGTATAATTTTATTACATACATACACACATACATACATACTTACCTTATGTTCCCACGCAGGTCGGTCCTCTTCTCCAGTAGAATCCAAGGGGTACCTGTTGAATAAATTCTACTCACGAGATCCAGGGGTCCAGGCTCCTCGGCAAATCCAGGGATAATCCACGTACTTGAATAAAACAAAAAAACGGTATCCCGACCACGAACTGAAAGGTGACCCATGTTTGCACATGGGTCACCTTCCCACGAATGCCAGAAACCCACTTTGCCTTCTGGCTAAGTGGGTTTCTTCAGCCAATCAGGGAGTGCCACGTTGTAGCACTCTCCTGATCGGCTGTGTGCTCCTGTACTGAGTGACAGGCAGCACACGGCAGTGTTACAATGTAGCGCCTATGCGCTCCATTGTAACCAATGATGGGAACTTTCTGCTCAGCGGTGACGTCACTTTAGGTCAACCGCAGGGCAGAAAGTTCCCATCATTGGTTACAATGGAGCGCATAGGCGCTACATTGTAACACTGCCGTGTGCCGCCTGTCAGTGAGGACAGGAGCACACAGCTGATCAGGAGAGTGCTACAACGTGGCACTCCCTGATTGGCTGAAGAAACCCACTTAGCCAGAAGGCAAAGTGGGTTTCTGGCATTCGTGGGAAGGTGACCCATGTGCAAACATGGGTCACCTTTCAGTTCGTGGTCGGGCAACCGTTTTTTTGTTTTATTCAAGTACGTGGATTATCCCTGGATTTGCCGAGGAGCCTGGACCCCTGGATCTCGTGAGTAGAATTTATTCAACAGGTACCCCTTGGATTCTACTGGAGAAGAGGACCGACCTGCGTGGGAACATAAGGTAAGTATGTATGTATGTGTGTATGTATGTAATAAAATTATACTTTCACGGTGTGTGTGTCTTGTGTTTTTTTGGGTATTTTTTTAGTGGTAGTACTACAGGTACCAGCGGGCCCGTTTTTCCGCCGCATGCTGGTACTTGTGGTTCTCCAAGTACCAGCATGCGGGGGAGGCTTGCTGGGACTTGTAGTACTGCTACTAAAAACAATATCTTTTATTTTACAACAAAGGCTATCAGCCCTCCCATCCGCAGCCCATTGGATGGGGGGGGACAGCCTCGGGCTTCACCCCTGGCCCTTGGGTGGCTGGGGGGGGGGGACCCCTTGATTGAAGGGGTTCCCACTCCCCCAGGGTACCCCGGCCAGGGGTGACTAGTTGGATTTTTGATGCCACGGCCGCAGGGCGCTGTATAAAAGTGACCCCCGGCTGTGGCATTATCTGTCCAGCTAGTGGAGCCCGGTGCTGGTTTTAAAAATACGGGGGACCCCTACTCTTTTTTCCCCCCGTATTTTTGGAACCAGGACCAGGCGCAGAGCCCGATGCTGGTTGCTTAAATATGGGGGAACCCCTGTCATTTTTTTCACCATATTTCTGCAACCAGGATCGGCTCAAAGAGCCCGAGGCTGGTTATGCTTAGGAGGGGGGACCCCACGCAATATTTTTTGAAAAAATAAGCACTTTCCCACCCCTTCCCACTGATATACATGCACGGATCTCATGGATCCGTGCATGCCTATCCAATCACGAATAAAAAAAAAAGGTCTGGTTTTTTTTAGCACTTTTTTACGAGTTGTAATTTTTCACGGCAGTGTTTGTTCTTTTTTGGCTTTGCACTTCTTAGTAAATGACCGAGATTCATACTTAAACAGCCGCGTTTTGACCGATGGTGTATTCATTCGTAATTTTTTACCTGAACTTGCAAAAAATTACGAATGCCCTCATCACTGCCGTGATTAGTGTTTAGTAAATTACCGAGATTAACCGAGATGACACTTTGAAGAAAAAACGGCATCTCGGTCAAAATCGGGAGCTTAGTAAATATACCCCACTGTTACATAGCAGTCCATATGCAGATACAGCCACAGTCACACACAGAATATAAGCATGCCGCATATCCTATTACTGACACTGTAACACAGCATTTTATATGCAGATACAGCCACAGTCACACACAGAATATAGGCATGCCACACATCCTATTACTGACACTGCTACGTAGCATTCCATATGCAGATACAGCCGCAGTCAAACACAGAATATAGGCATGCCCCATAGTCTATTACTGACACTGTAACATAGCATTCTGTATGCAGATGCAGCTGCAGTCACACACAGAATACAGGCATGCCGCATATCCTATTACTGACACTGTAACACAGCATTCTGTATGCAGATACAGCTGCAGTCACACACACAATATAGAAATGCTGCATATCATATACACTGTAACGTAGCATTCCATATACATATGCAGCCACAGTCACACACAGAATATATGCATGCCGCATATCCTATTACTGACACTGTAACATAGCATTCTATATGCAGATGCAGCTGCAGTCACACACAGAATACAGGCATGCCGCATATCCTATTACTGACACTGTAACACAGCATTCTGTATGCAGATACAGCTGCAGTCACACACACAATATAGAAATGCTGCATATCATATACACTGTAACGTAGCATTCCATATACATATGCAGCCACAGTCACACACAGAATATATGCATGCCGCATATCCTATTACTGACAATGTAACATATCATTCTGTATGCAGATACAGCTGCAGTCACACACACAATATAGAAATGCTGCATATCATATACACTGTAACGTAGCATTCCATATACAGATACAGCCGCAGTCACACACAGAATATAGGCATGCCACATATCCTATTACTGACACTGTAACGTAGCATTCTGTATGCAGATACAGCTGCAGTCACACACAGAATATAGGCATGCCACATATCAATTTACTCAGCATAAGCTGCTTGTGGGCGGGATGTATTAAGATACATCGCCGCCCCTCGCCGCTTACCGCAGTGATGTTGATTGCATATGTACTAACATATGCGATCAATATCGCAATGCGGTGACGGAGGCCCCCGGCGATACCTGTGAGGTGGTCTGCGGAGGGTCTCAGTCACCTCCCAGGGGTCTCCACACTGCCTGGATGTCGGGAAGCAGCAGCAGGCTGCCCCCGGCGCCTCCTCCTCCCCCCTGCAGCTGGAAGGACGTCCGGCTGTGTTGCTAGGGGGAGGAGGAGATTACCTTCCGGGTCCAGGGCAGCCTGGAGGAAGGTAAGCCTGGGGGGAGGGGGGTCGGCATCAGCGGCGGTGGCGGGGGGTTGCGGTGGTCGGCAATAAGAAGCCATAGGCTTCTATAGATCGCCATCCAGAGATGGCGATACCCTGGACGGCGCAAACGCGGCGGTAGGGTCTTAGTAAATTTGAAAATGCAGTAAACCCCCCATTTTCGGGGGTTTTACCGCGTTTTTCCTTTAGTACATCCTGCCCTGTGTGTCCTAGTCACATCATTTTGTAAATACGATGCATTATAATGGAAACAGTGGCACGTAAAGATGCTTAGTGCTATGGCGTCACTAGAAGGTTGCGTAACATGCAGGGAGGATAGATGTGCGTGGTCTCATCTGTATGGTATGTAAGGAGCAGGGCCGGCCCGACGCATACGCAGGCTACGCAGCCGCGTTGAGCGCCGGGCCGTAGAGGGCGCTGCTGCAGAGAGTGAGTCACAGTGACTCACTCTCTACAGCAGCGGTGGCTAGCAAGCGGCTCGACCCGCTCCCGGCCACCGCTGCCCGGCGCGCACTGACGTCTCCAGCAGCAGTGTGTATCTGAAATTCGGCGCTGGGCCGTGAGCCAATCAGAGCTCGCGGACCGGCAGCTGAGACTCCTGATTGGCTGCCGGACCGCGAGCTCTGATTGGCTCATGGGCCGGCGCAGAGTTTCAGATACATACCGCCACTGGAGACGGAGGGGTAGGAGAGGCGCGCGCTGCCCTCTCCTCCCCTCACAGCAGCAGTAGCAGGTGAGCAGCACTTTTTTTTTTTTTTTTCAGGGGAGGAGGCACTGTGGGGACATGTATCAGCACTGGGGCATATCTGGCGCTGTGGGGGCATATCTGGCACTGGGAGGCACTGTGGGGGCATGTGTATCTGCACTGGGGGCATATCTAGCACTGTGGGAGGCACTGTGGGGACATGTATCAACACTGGGGGCATATTTGGCGCTGTGGGAGGCACTGTTGGGATATGTGTATCTGCACTGGGGGCATATCTGGCACTGTGGGGGCACATCTGGCACTGTGGGAGGCACGGTGGGAGCATGTGTATCAACAGTGGGGGCATATCTGGCGCTGTGGGAGGCACTGTGGGGGCATGTATCAGCACTGGGGCATATCTGGCGCTGTGGGGGCATATCTGGCACTGGGAGGCACTGTGGGGGCATGTGTATCTGCACTGGGGGCATATCTAGCACTGTGGGAGGCACTGTGGGGACATGTATCAACACTGGGGGCATATTTGGCGCTGTGGGGGCATGTGTATCAGCACTGGGGGCATATCTGGCACTGTGGGGGCATGTGTAGCAGCACTGGGGGCATATCTGGCACTGTGGGGGCACGTGTAGCAGCACTGTGGGCATATCTGGCACTGTGGGGGCATGTGTTGCAGCACTGGGGGGACATGTGTATCTGGCACTGTGGGGACATGTGTATCTGGCACTGGGGGCATGGCTGGCACTGTGGGGATATGTGTATCTGTACTGGGGGCATAGCTGGCACTGTGGGGATATGTGTATCTGTACTGGGGGCATAGCTGGCACTGTGGGGATATGTGTATCTGGCACTGGGGGCATAGCTGGCACTGTGGGGATATGTGTATCTGGCACTGGGGGCATAGCTGGCACTGTGGGGATATGTGTATCTGGCACTGAGGGCATAGCTGGCACTGTGGGGATATGTGTATCTGGCACTGGAGGCATAGCTGGCACTGTTGGGATATGTGTATCTGCACTGGGGGCATAGCTGGCACTGTGGGGATATGTGTATCTGGCACTGGGGGCATAGCTGGCACTGTGGGGATATGTGTATCTGCACTGGGGGCATTGCTGGCACTGTTGGGATATGTGTATCTGCACTGGGGGCATTGCTGGCACTGTGGGGATATGTGTATCTGCACTGGGGGCATAGCTGGCACTGTGGGGATATGTGTATCTGCACTGGGGGCATATCTGGCACTGTGGGGATATGTGTATCTGCACTGGGGGCATAGCTGGCACTGTGGGGATATGTGTATCTGCACTGGGGGCATTGCTGGCACTGTGGGGATATGTGTATCTGCACTGGGGGCATAGCTGGCACTGTGGGGATATGTGTATCTGCACTGGGGGTATATCTGGCATTGTGGGGATATGTGTATCTGGCACTGAAGGCATAGCTGGCACTGTTGGGATATGTGTATCTGCACTGGAGGCATAGCTGGCACTGTGGGGATATGTGTATCTGCACTGGGGGCATAGCTGGCACTGTGGGGATATGTGTATCTGGCACTGGGGGCATAGCTGGCACTGTGGGGATATGTGTATCTGGCACTGGAGGCATAGCTGGCACTGTTGGGATATGTGTATCTGGCACTGGGGGCATATCTGGCAATGTGGGGACATGTGTATCTGGCACTGGGGGCATAGCTGGCACTGTGGGGATATGTGTATCTGCACTGGGGGCATAGCTGGCACTGTGGGGATATGTGTATCTGCACTGGGGGCTTAGCTGGCATTGTGGGGATATGTGTATCTGGCACTGGAGGCATAGCTGGCACTGTGGGGATATGTGTATCTGGCACTGGAGGCATAGCTGGCACTGTTGGGATATGTGTATCTGGCACTGGGGGCATATCTGGCACTGTGGGGACATATGTATCTGGCACTGGGGGCATAGCTGGCACTGTGGGGATATGTGTATCTGTACTGGGGGCATAGCTGGCACTGTGGGGACATGTGTATCTGGCACTGGGGGCATAGCTGGCAATGTGGGGATATGTGTATCTGGCACTGGAGGCATAGCTGGCACTGTTGGGATATGTGTATCTGGCACTGGGGGCATATCTGGCACTGTGGGGACATGTGTATCTGGCACTGGGGGCATAGCTGGCACTGTGGGGATATGTGTATCTGCACTGGGGGCATAGCTGGCACTGTGGGGATATGTGTATCTGCACTGGGGGCATAGCTGGCATTGTGGGGATATGTGTATCTGGCACTGGAGGCATAGCTGGCACTGTGGGGACATGTGTATCTGGCACTGGGGGCATAGCTGGCACTGTGGGGATACGTGTATCTGTACTGGGGCATAGCTGGCACTGTGGGGATATGTGTATCTGGCACTGGGGGCATAGCTGGCACTGTGGGGATATGTGTATCTGCACTGGGGGCATAGCTGGCACTGTGGGGATATGTGTATCTGCACTGGGGGCATAGCTGGCACTGTGGGGATATGTGTATCTGCACTGGGGGCATAGCTGGCACTGTGTGGACATGTGTATCTGCACTGGGGGTATAGCTGGCACTGTGGGGATATGTGTATCTGCACTGGGGGCATAGCTGGCACTGTGGGGACATGTGTATCTGCACTGGGGGCATAGCTGGCACTGGGGGGACATGTGTATCTGGCACTGGGGGCATAGCTGGCACTGTGGGGATATGTGTATCTGGCACTGGGGGCATAGCTGGCACTGTGGGGATATGTGTATCTGCACTGGGGGCATAGCTGGCACTGTGGGGATATGTGTATCTGGCACTGGGGGCATAGCTGGCACTGTGGGGACATGTGTATCTGCACTGGGGGCATAGCTGGCACTGTGGGGATATGTGTATCTGCACTGGGGGCATAGCTGGCACTGTGGGGATATGTGTATCTGCACTGGGGGCATAGCTGGCACTGTTGGGATATATGTATCTGCACTGGGGGCATAGCTGGCACTGTTGGGATATGTGTACCTGCACTGGGGGCATAGCTGGCACTGTTGGGATATGTGTATCTGCACTGGGGGCATAGCTGGCACTGTTGGGATATATGTATCTGCACTGGGGGCATAGCTGGCACTGTTGGGATATATGTACCTGCACTGGGGGCATAGCTGGCACTGTTGGGATATGTGTATCTGCACTGGGGGCATAGCTAGCACTGTGGGGATATGTGAATCTGCACTGTGGGCATAGCTGGCACTGTTGGGATATGTGTATCTGCACTGGGGCATATCTGGCACTGTGGGGATATGTTAATCTGCACTGGGGGCATAGCTGGCACTGTTGGGATATGTGTATCTGCACTGGGGGCATAGCTGGCACTGTGGGGATATGTGTATCTGCACTGGGGGCATATCTGGCACTGTGGGGATATGTGTATCTGGCACTGGGGGCATAGCTGGCACTGTGGGGATATGTGTATCTGCACTGGGGGCATAGCTGGCACTGTGGGGATATGTGTATCTGGCACTGGGGGCATAGCTGGCACTGTGGGGATATGTGTATCTGGCACTGGAGGCATAGCTGGCACTGTGGGGATATGTGTATCTGGCACTGGGGGCATAGCTGGCACTGTGGGGATATATGTATCTGCACTGGGGGCATAGCTGGCACTGTGGGGATATGTGTATCTGCACTGGAGGCATAGCTGGCACTGTGGGGATATGTGTATCTGCACTGGAGGCATAGCTGGCACTGTGGGGATATGTGTATCTGGCACTGGGGGCATATCTGGCACTGTTGGGATATATGTATCTGCACTGGGGGCATATCTGGCACTGTTGGGATATGTGTATCTGCACTGGGGGCATAGCTGGCACTGTTGGGATATGTGTATCTGCACTGGGGGCATAGCTGGCACTGTGGGCATATCTGGCACTGTTGGGATATGTGTATCTGGCACTGGGGGCATAGCTGGCACTGTTGGGATATGTGTATCTGGCACTGGGGGCATAGCTGGCACTGTTGGGATATGTGTATCTGCACTGGGGGCATAGCTAGCACTGTTGGGATATGTGTATCTGCACTGGGGGCATAGCTAGCACTGTTGGGATATGTGTATCTGCACTGGGGGCATAGCTAGCACTGTGGGGATATGTGTATCTGGTACTGGAGGCATAGCTGGCACTGTGGGGATATGTGTATCTGCACTGGAGGCATAGCTGGCACTGTGGGGATATGTGTATCTGCACTGGAGGCATAGCTGGCACTGTGGGGATATGTGTATCGGCACTGGGGGCATAGCTGGCACTGTGGGGACATGTGTATCTGCACTGGAGGCATAGCTGGCACTGTGGGGACATGTGTATCTGCACTGGAGGCATAGCTGGCACTGTGGGGATATGTGTATCTGCACTGGAGGCATAGCTGGCACTGTGGGGATATGTGTATCTGCACTGGAGGCATAGCTGGCACTGTGGGGATATGTGTATCGGCACTGGGGGCATAGCTGGCACTGTGGGGATATGTGTATCTGCACTGGAGGCATAGCTGGCACTGTGGGGATATGTGTATCGGCACTGGGGGCATAGCTGGCACTGTTGGGATATGTGAATCTGCACTGGGGGCATAGCTAGCACTGTTGGGATATGTGTATCTGCACTGGGGGCATAGCTAGCACTGTGGGGATATGTGTATCTGGTACTGGAGGCATAGCTGGCACTGTGGGGATATGTGTATCTGCACTGGAGGCATAGCTGGCACTGTGGGGATATGTGTATCTGCACTGGAGGCATAGCTGGCACTGTGGGGATATGTGTATCGGCACTGGGGGCATAGCTGGCACTGTGGGGACATGTGTATCTGCACTGGAGGCATAGCTGGCACTGTGGGGACATGTGTATCTGCACTGGAGGCATAGCTGGCACTGTGGGGATATGTGTATCGGCACTGGGGGCATAGCTGGCACTGTGGGGATATGTGTATCTGCACTGGAGGCATAGCTGGCACTGTGGGGATATGTGTATCTGCACTGGGGGCATATCTGGCACTGTTGGGATATGTGAATCTGTACTGGGGGCATAGCTGGCACTGTGGGAATATGTGTATCTGGCACTGGGGGCATAGCTGGCACTGTGGGTATATGTGTATCTGGCACTGGGGGCATAGCTGGCACTGTGGGGATATGTGTATCTGGCACTGGGGGCATAGCTGGCACTGTGGGGATATGTGTATCTGCACTGGGGGCATAGCTAGCACTGTGGGGATATGTGTATCTGGCACTGGGGGCATATCTGGCACTGTTGGGATATGTGAATCTGTACTGGGGGCATAGCTGGCACTGTTGGGATATGTGTATCTGCACTGGGGGCATAGCAGGCACTGTCGGGATATGTGTATCTGCACTGGAGGCATAGCTGGCACTGTGGGGATATGTGTATCTGGCACTGGGGGCATAGCTGGCACTGTGGGGATATGTGTATCTGGCACTGGGGGCATAGCTAGCACTGTGGGGATATGTGTATCTGCACTGGAGGCATAGCTAGCACTGTGGGGATATGTGTATCTGCACTGGAGGCATAGCTGGCACTGTGGGGATATGTGTATCTGGCACTGGAGGCATAGCTAGCACTGTGGGGATATGTGTATCTGCACTGGAGGCAGAGCTGGCACTGTGGGGATATGTGTATCTGGCACTGGAGGCATAGCTAGCACTGTGGGGACATGTGTATCTGCACTGGGGGCATAGCTAGCACTGTGGGGATATGTGTATCTGGCACTGGAGGCATAGCTGGCACTGTGGGGGCATGTGTATCTGGCACTGGGGGCATAGCTGGCACTGTGGGGATATGTGTATCTGCACTGGGGGCTTATCTGGCACTGTTGGGATATGTGTATCTGCACTGGGGGCATATCTGGCACTGTTGGGATATGTGAATCTGTACTGGGGGCATATCTGGCACTGGGGGCATAGCTGGCACTGTGGGGATATGTGTATCTGGCACTGGAGGCATAGCTGGCACTGTGGGGATATGTGTATCTGTACTGGGGGCATAGCTGGCACTGTGGGGATATGTGTATCTGGCACTGGGGGCATAGCTGGCACTGTGGGGATATGTGTATCTGGCACTGGGGGCATAGCTGGCACTGTGGGGATATGTGTATCTGCACTGGGATCATAGCTAGCACTGTTGGGATATGTGTATCTGCACTGGGGGCATAGCTGGCACTGTGGGGATATGTGTATCTGGCACTGGGGGCATAGCTGGCACTGTGGGGATATGTGTATCTGGCACTGGAGGCATAGCTGGCACTGTGGGGATATGTGTATCTGCACTGGGGACATAGCTAGCACTGTTGGGATATGTGTATCTGCACTGGGGGCATAGCTGGCACTGTGGGGATATGTGTACCTGCACTGGAGGCATAGCTGGCACTGTTGGGATATGTGTATCTGCACTGGGGGCATAGCTGGCACTGTGAGGATATGTGTATCTGGCACTGGAGGCATATCTGGCACTGTGGGGATATGTGTATCTGCACTGGGGGCATAGCTGGCACTGTGGGGATATGTGTATCCGCACTGGGGGCATAGCTAGCACTGTGGGGATATATGTATCTGGCACTGGGGGCATAGCATGCACTGTGGGGATATGTGTATCTGTACTGGGGGCATAGCTGGCACTGTGGGGACATGTGTTTCTAGCACTGGGGGCATAGCTGGCACTGTGGGGATATGTGTATCTGCACTGGGGGCATAGCTGGCACTGTGGGGATATGTGTATCTGCACTGGGGGCATAGCTGGCACTGTGGGGATATGTGTATCTGCACTGGGGGCATAGCTGGCATTGTGGGGATATGTGTATCTGGCACTGGAGGCATAGCTGGCACTGTGGGGACATGTGTATCTGGCACTGGGGGCATAGCTGGCCCTGTGGGGATATGTGTATCTGTACTGGGGGCATAGCTGGCACTGTGGGGATATATGTATCTGGCACTGGGGGCATAGCATGCACTGTGGGGATATGTGTATCTGTACTGGGGGCATAGCTGGCAATGTGGGGACATGTGTATCTGGCACTGGGGGCATAGCTGGCACTGTGGGGATATGTGTATCTGCACTGGGGGCATAGCTGGCACTGTGGGGATATGTGTATCTGCACTGGGGGCATAGCTGGCACTGTGGGGATATGTGTATCTGCACTGGGGGCATAGCTGGCATTGTGGGGATATGTGTATCTGGCACTGGAGGCATAGCTGGCACTGTGGGGACATGTGTATCTGGCACTGGGGGCATAGCTGGCCCTGTGGGGATATGTGTATCTGTACTGGGGGCATAGCTGGCACTGTGGGGACATGTGTATCTGGCACTGGGGGCATAGCTGGCACTGTTGGGATATGTGAATCTGTACTGGGGGCATAGCTGGCACTGTTGGGATATGTGTATCTGCACTGGGGGCATAGCAGGCACTGTGGGGATATGTGTATCTGCACTGGAGGCATAGCTGGCACTGTGGGGATATGTGTATCTGGCACTGGGGGCTTAGCTGGCACTGTGGGGATATGTGTATCTGGCACTGGGGGCATAGCTAGCACTGTGGGGATATGTGTATCTGCACTGGAGGCATAGCTAGCACTGTGGGGATATGTGTATTTGCACTGGAGGCATAGCTGGCACTGTGGGGATATGTGTATCTGGCACTGGAGGCATAGCTAGCACTGTGGGGATATGTGTATCTGCACTGGAGGCATAGCTGGCACTGTGGGGATATATGTATCTGCACTGGGGGCATAGCTGGCACTGTGGGGATATGTGTATCTGGCACTGGAGGCATAGCTAGCACTGTGGGGACATGTGTATCTGCACTGGGGGCATAGCTAGCACTGTGGGGATATGTGTATCTGGCACTGGAGGCATAGCTGACACTGTGGGGGCATGTGTATCTGGCACTGGGTGCATAGCTGGCACTGTGGGGATATGTGTATCTGCACTGGGGGCTTATCTGGCACTGTTGGGATATGTGTATCTGCACTGGGGGCATATCTGGCACTGTTGGGATATGTGAATCTGTATTGGGGGCATATCTGGCACTGGGGGCATAGCTGGCACTGTGGGGATATGTGTATCTGGCACTGGAGGCATAGCTGGCACTGTGGGGATATGTGTATCTGTACTGGGGGCATAGCTGGCACTGTGGGGATATGTGTATCTGGCACTGGGGGCATAGCTGGCACTGTGGGGATATGTGTATCTGGCACTGGGGGCATAGCTGGCACTGTGGGGATATGTGTATCTGCACTGGGGGCATAGCTAGCACTGTTGGGATATGTGTATCTGCACTGGGGGCATAGCTGGCACTGTGGGGATATGTGTATCTGGCACTGGGGGCATAGCTGGCACTGTGGGGATATGTGTATCTGGCACTGGAGGCATAGCTGGCACTGTGGGGATATGTGTATCTGCACTGGGGACATAGCTAGCACTGTTGGGATATGTGTATCTGCACTCGGGGCATAGCTGGCACTGTGGGGATATGTGTATCTGCACTGGAGGCATAGCTGGCACTGTTGGGATATGTGTATCTGCACTGGGGGCATAGATGGCACTGTGAGGATATGTGTATCTGGCACTGGAGGCATATCTGGCACTGTGGGGATATGTGTATCTGCACTGGGGGCATAGCTGGCACTGTGGGGATATGTGTATCTGCACTGGGGGCATAGCTAGCACTGTGGGGATATATGTATCTGGCACTGGGGGCATAGCTGGCACTGTGGGGATATGTGTATCTGTACTGGGGGCATAGCTGGCACTGTGGGGACATGTGTATCTGGCACTGGGGGCATAGCTGGCACTGTGGGGATATGTGTATCTGCACTGGGGGCATAGCTGGCACTGTGGGGATATGTGTATCTGCACTGGGGGCATAGCTGGCACTGTGGGGATATGTGTATCTGCACTGGGGGCATAGCTGGCATTGTGGGGATATGTGTATCTGGCACTGGAGGCATAGCTGGCACTGTGGGGACATGTGTATCTGGCACTGGGGGCATAGCTGGCACTGTGGGGATATGTGTATCTGTACAGGGGGCATAGCTGGCACTGTGGGGACATGTGTATCTGGCACTGGGGGCATAGCTGGCACTGTGGGGATATGTGTATCTGCACTGGGGGCATAGCTGGCACTGTGGGGATATGTGTATCTGCACTGGGGGCATAGCTGGCACTGTGGGGATATGTGTATCTGCACTGGGGGCATAGCTGGCACTGTGGGGACATGTGTATCTGCACTGGGGGTATAGCTGGCACTGTGGGGATATGTGTATCTGCACTGGGGGCATAGCTGGCACTGTGGGGACATGTGTATCTGCACTGGGGGCATAGCTGGCACTGGGGGGACATGTGTATCTGGCACTGGGGGCATAGCTGGCACTGTGGGGATATGTGTATCTGGCACTGGGGGCATAGCTGGCACTGTGGGGATATGTGTATCTGCACTGGGGGCATAGCTGGCACTGTGGGGATATGTGTATCTGGCACTGGGGGCATAGCTGGCACTGTGGGGACATGTGTATCTGCACTGGGGGCATAGCTGGCACTGTGGGGATATGTGTATCTGCACTGGGGGCATAGCTGGCACTGGGGGGACATGTGTATCTGGCACTGGGGGCATAGCTGGCATTGTGGGGATATGTGTATCTGGCACTGGGGGCATAGCTGGCACTGTGGGGATATGTGTATCTGCACTGGGGGCATAGCTGGCACTGTGGGGATATGTGTATCTGGCACTGGGGGCATAGCTGGCACTGGGGGGACATGTGTATCTGGCACTGGGGGCATAGCTGGCACTGTGGGGATATGTGTATCTGGCACTGGGGGCATAGCAGGCACTGTGGGGATATGTGTATCTGGCACTGGGGGCATAGCTGGCACTGTGGGGATATGTGTATCTGGCACTGGGGGCATATCTGGCACGGGGGGGGACATGTGTATCTGGCACTGGGTGCATAGCTGGCACTGTGGGGATATGTGTATCTGGCACTGGGGGCATATCTGGCACTGGGGGGACATGTGTATCTGGCACTGGGGGCATAGCTGGCACTGGGGGGACATGTGTATCTGGCACTGGAGGCATAGCTGGCACTGGGGGGACATGTGTATCTGGCACTGGGGGCATAGCTGGCACTGTGGGGATATGTGTATCTGGCACTGGGGGCATAGCAGGCACTGTGGGGATATGTGTATCTGGCACTGGAGGCATAGCTGGCACTGTGGGGATATGTGTATCTGGCACTGGGGGCATATCTCGCACTGGGGGGATATGTGTATCTGGCACTGGGGGCATATCTGGCACTGGGGGGACATGTGTATCTGCACTGGGGGCATAGCTGGCACTGGGGGGACATGTGTATCTGGCACTGGAGGCATAGCTGGCACTGGGGGGACATGTGTATCTGGCACTGGGGGCATAGCTGGCACTGTGGGGATATGTGTATCTGGCACTGGGGGCATAGCAGGCACTGTGGGGATATGTGTATCTGGCACTGGAGGCATAGCTGGCACTGTGGGGATATGTGTATCTGGCACTGTGGGGATATGTGTATCTGGCACTGGGGGCATAGCTGGCACTGTTGGGATATGTGTATCTGCACTGGGGGCATAGCTAGCACTGTTGGGATATGTGTATCTGCACTGGGGGCATAGCTAGCACTGTTGGGATATGTGTATCTGGCACTGGGGGCATAGCTGGCACTGTTGGGATATGTGTATCTGGCACTGGAGGCATAGCTAGCACTGTGGGGATATGTGTATCTGGCACTGTTGGGATATGTGTATCTGCACTGGGGGCATAGCTGGCACTGTTGGGATATGTGTATCTGCACTGGGGGCATAGCTAGCACTGTTGGGATATGTGTATCTGGCACTGGGGGCATAGCTGGCACTGTTGGGATATGTGTATCTGGCACTGGAGGCATAGCTAGCACTGTGGGCATATGTGTATCTGGCACTGGGGGCATATCTGGCACTGTGGGGATATGTGTATCTGGCACTGGGGGCATATCTGGCACTGTGGGGATATGTGTATCTGGCACTGGGGGAATAGCTGGCATTGTGGGGATATGTGTATCTGCACTGGGGGCATAGCTGGCACTGTGGGGATATGTGTATCTGCACTGGGGGCATATCTGGCACTGTGGGGATATGTGTATCTGCACTGGAGGCATAGCTGGCACTGTGGGGACATGTGTATCTGCACTGGGGGCATATCTGGCACTGTGCGGACATGTGTATCTGCACTGGGGGCATAGCTGGCACTGTGGGGATATGTGTATCTGCACTGGGGGCATAGCTGGCACTGTGGGGATATGTGTATCTGCACTGGGGGCATAGCTGGCACTGTGGGGATATGTGTATCTGGCACTGGGGGCATAGCTGGCACTGTGGGGACATGTGTATCTGCACTGGGGGCATAGCTGGCACTGTGGGGATATATGTATCTGCACTGGGGGCATAGCTGGCACTGTGGGGATATGTGTATCTGGCACTGGGGGCATAGCTGGCACTGTGGGGACATGTGTATCTGCACTGGGGGCATAGCTGGCACTGTGGGGATATGTGTATCTGCACTGGGGGCATATCTGGCACTGTGGGGATATGTGTATCTGGCACTGGAGGCATAGCTGGCACTGTGGGGACATGTGTATCTGCACTGGGGGCATAGCTGGCACTGGGGGGACATGTGTATCTGTACTGGGGGCATAGCTGGCACTGTGGGGATATGTGTATCTGCACTGGGGGCATAGCTGGCATTGTGGGGATATGTGTATCTGCACTGGGGGCATATCTGGCACTGTGGGGATATGTGTATCTGCACTGGGGGCATATCTGGCACTGTGGGGATATGTGTATCTGCACTGGGGGCATAGCTGGCATTGTGGGGATATGTGTATCTGCACTGGGGGCATAGCTGGCATTGTGGGGATATGTGTATCTGCACTGGGGGCATAGCTGGCATTGTGGGGATATGTGTATCGGCACTGGGGGTATATCTGGCACTGTGGGGGTATGTGTATCGGCACTGGGGGTATATCTGGCACTGGGACATCAGTCATCCACTATCTCAATGTCACCCTGCCTCAGTCACCCATTATCTCTCTGTCACCCCTGCCTCACCAGTAATCTATTATCTCCCTGTCACCCACTATCACCCTGTACCACGGGGAGTACAATTGTGTAGAAACACCCCTTTCTTGTAAGACCACACCCCTTTTATCCCATGAAGGGGCACCAAAATAGATTTTTGCTTACTAAAAAAATAAGCTTGGGCCGGCCCTGGTAAGGAGTGTCTATTTAGACAGTCAATAGGTTGACCCTGTATGGTCGACATGTAGTCGGTCAACATAGTCAAAAGTCGACTGTGTTTATGGTCAACAGGTACAAAATGTCGACATGCTTTTGGGGCATTATTTTTAGTTTTGCTCCATTTACCATACACGTGGACTACGCCTGTGCCTTGCTGGAAGCGTGGTGAGTGAGTGAGGGTCACGTTTGCACTAATCATGGTCACAGATGGTGACATCAACACATTTTGACCCCCCCCAAAAAAACATGTGAAAACCTTTGTTGTGCCATTTTCATGTCGACCTTTTCACTTTCATCCCTTTGACCCCGTCTACCTTTTGCATGTGGATCAAATGGGGTGTAGATCTATTATATCACACCCGCTCTGCCTATGTATGAAATAATATCAGGCTGATCCTCTTACATAGGGCGGAATGTACTCCCGCTCACCGCCCCACTGCTGATTGCATACGTATTTACATACACGATCAGCAGTTCTTCCGATAAGATCTGTCCTCCGCGATTTGGCCCCAGGAGTCAGTCTGCGCATACGCAGGGTGACGGGGGTGGGCGCGAGGCATGCTGGGAGGGATCAGATCCCTCACACAGCGCTGCGGAGAGAAGCCCATAGGCTTCTATGGGGTATCGCCAGCAAAAGCTGGTGTACCCCTCCGCAGCGCTCACCTGCCGGCCGGGGGATAGTACATTAGGAAAATGCGGTAAACAGGGTGTACTGCATTTTCTGCTTAGTACATCCCACTCAATATGTGTTATTCCACCCACTACAACACACATATCACTAAATGTGATGTTTATAACCGCAGCAATGATCATTATATTACAGTGTCTGCTTCTTTAAAACTTTAAATTAAGAATATTTTTATTTAAAGTTTCAAGTCGGTTAAAAACCAAAACAGCCAAGAAATACAATTAATCTCTTAATCAATTATGCCAAAGTTTAATCTTGGTAAGTAAAATACATTTGTTTTTAATGACGTGACTAGTCTGGGAACATTACTTTCTGCTGCCAGGAGAGTCAGCAATTAGTATGAAATATTATTTGCAGAATGTGAATAAGTTGCAATATTTATTTTAAGTTTTATTGCCGAGCAATTATTGATTTTTATACTTGAGCAGCCTACAATGAATGCTTTTGCTTTAGCTTTGCACACTTCCCAGGAGCATGACATAATTGTGCGCACGGACGTGCAGCGATCGGTGTCACAGCGGTAACAGGACACCAGGCACCAGAGTTACTCATGTCACATTTTTTGCATAGTCATTTTGACTATCTACTGACTTATGTTTCCCCCAGGCCCATCCAGCAAGCTGCTATCATTGTCATCTGCTTGTTCCATATCTATAACGCACCACAACCACCTATGCTGTAATAATAAAGTAATGTTACCAGTGCCGTAACTAGGCATTTTAGCGCTGTGTGCAAGAAACGGCATTGGTGCCTTCCCCCCCCCACCTCATGTAAAATATGGGCAGTGCGCGCCGTAGGAGCGCGCAAAAATTTAGGGCCGTGACTTCATGGGGAAAGGGTGTGGCCACAAAATAATACCAATTCATACTACAGTGTACAGTAGTCTCCATTATTCAAATTACACTGCGCAGTAGCGCCACTACAACAGGTAGAGCCCCTTTTACACATTACAGCAGACAGTCCCCCTTTTTACACATTACGGCAGACAGCGTCCCCTTTTTACACATTACGGCAGACAGCGTCCCCCTTTTTACACATTACAGCAGACAGCGTCCCCCTTTTTACACATTACAGCAGACAGTCCCCCTTTTTACACATTACGGCAGACAGCGTCCCCTTTTTACACATTACGGCAGACAGCGTCCCTTTTTTTACACATTACAGCAGACAGTCCCCCTTTTTTTACACATCACGGCAGACAGCGTCCCCTTTTTACACATTACGGCAGACAGCGTCCCCTTTTTTACACATTACAGCAGACAGCGTCCCCTTTTACACATTACGGCAGACAGCGTCCCCTTTTTACACATTACGGCAGACAGCGTCCCCCTTTTTACACATTACAGCAGACAGCGTCCCCCTTTTTACACATTACAGCAGACAGTCCCCCTTTTTACACATTACGGCAGACAGCGTCCCCTTTTTACACATTACGGCAGACAGCGTCCCTTTTTTTACACATTACAGCAGACAGTCCCCCTTTTTTTACACATCACGGCAGACAGCGTCCCCTTTTTACACATTACGGCAGACAGCGTCCCCCTTTTTACACATTACAGCAGACAGCGTCCCCCTTTTTACACATTACAGCAGACAGTCCCCCTTTTTACACATTACGGCAGACAGCGTCCCCTTTTTACACATTACGGCAGACAGCGTCCCTTTTTTTACACATTACAGCAGACAGTCCCCCTTTTTTTACACATCACGGCAGACAGCGTCCCCTTTTTACACATTACGGCAGACAGCGTCCCCTTTTTTACACATTACAGCAGACAGCGTCCCCTTTTACACATTACGGCAGACAGCGTCCCCTTTTTACACATTACGGCAGACAGCGTCCCCCTTTTTACACATTACAGCAGACAGCGTCCCCCTTTTTACACATTACAGCAGACAGTCCCCCTTTTTACACATTACGGCAGACAGCATCCCCTTTTTACACATTACGGCAGACAGCTTCCCCTTTTTACACATTACGGCAGACAGCGTCCCCTTTTTACACATTACGGCAGACAGCATCCCCTTTTTACACATTACGGCAGACAGCGTCCCCCTTTTTACACATTACGGCAGACAGCGTCCCCTTTTTACACATTACGGCAGACAGCGTCCCCTTTTTACACATTACGGCAGACAGAGTCCCCTTTTCTACACATTACGACAGACAGCGTCCCCTTTTTACACATTACGGCAGACAGCGTCCCCTTTTTACACATTACGGCAGACAGCGTCCCCTTTTTACACATTACGGCAGACAGCGTCCCCTTTTTACACATTACGACAGACAGCGTCCCCTTTTTACACATAACGGCAGACAGCGTCCCCTTTTTACACATTACGGCAGACAGCATCCCCCTTTTTACACATTACGGCAGGCAGAGTCCCCTTTTTACACATTACGGCAGACAGCGTCCCCTTTTTACACATTACGGCAGACAGCGTCCCCTTTTTACACATTACGGCAGACAGCGTACCCTTTTTACACATTACGACAGACAGCGTCCCCCTTTTTACACATTACGGCAGACAGCGTCCCCCTTTTTACACATTACGGCAGACAGCGTCCCCTTTTTACACATTACGGCAGACAGCGTCCCCTTTTTACACATTACGGCAGACAGCGTCCCCTTTTTACACATTACGGCAGACAGCGTACCCTTTTTACACATTACGACAGACAGCGTCCCCTTTTTACACATTACGGCAGACAGCGTCCCCCTTTTTACACATTACGGCAGACAGCATCCCCCTTTTTACACATTACGGCAGGCAGAGTCCCCTTTTTACACATTACGGCAGACAGCGTCCCCTTTTTACACATTACGGCAGACAGCGTCCCCTTTTTACACATTACGGCAGACAGCGTACCCTTTTTACACATTACGACAGACAGCGTCCCCCTTTTTACACATTACGGCAGACAGCGTCCCCCTTTTTACACATTACGGCAGACAGCGTTCCCTTTTTACACATTACAGCAGACAGCGTCCCCTTTTTACACATTACGGCAGACAGCGTCGATAGAGAGAGAGAGAGACACACAGACAGACACTTACCATCTCTCCCCACTGTCCTCTGTGACACTGGCTGGTGCTGCTGTGCTGCGGCTGGGCAATGGAGCTGAGCGGCGCCTGCGCCTGCGGCTGGGGCATGTTGGTGGGTCCTCCCCGCTCTGAAGCTCCGTACAGTGGAGCTGAGGCGGATTGCTGTGCTGGGGCGGGCTGCGGCTGGGCAATGGAACCGTACGAAGCTCTGATGTACAGTGTTAAACAGGGCCGTGACTGCGCTCCCCAGGGCTCTGCGCTGTGTGCGAGGCCCCTCTCGCACACACCTAGTTACGGCCCTGAATGTTACTTCTGTCATCACATGTTGTAAATATAACCCTAGCTTGCATTGATGCATAAGTCGTTTATGCTGAGTTGGGCTTACAGTATATGCACACAAAAAGGAGCATTTCCATGCATACTGTATGCTTAGTCTAATGCAGTGTGTGCCGTGCCTCCCTGGGGCGCCTCGGGACAAGTGCAGAGGTGCCTTGGATTTATGGTCCAAGACCAATTAAATTATTTATGGTCCATGTAATAGGTAAAACCAGTGCTGGTGGCTACCGATCATATAATATGTGGACAAACAGAAGCAGCCCCGGGGAAAGTGCAACAGAGAAGAGGCAGGAGGATCACCTTCTAAAGAAACCCTGATGTGTCTTCAGGAACCCTGTAGAACGTGAGTTTGGGGTACGCATCACCCCCATTTTTCTTGAATTGATGAAAGATACCTTTATAGGAGTATTACGTCTTTATCCATGTGAGTTGGGTATGCTCCCAATTACGAATAGGATTTAAAACGTCTTTGGCAGTTCTGTGTATCTGATTCATCACATTGAACGTATTACACTATTGGGGTTCCCCACCCCTTTTTTTTTTTTTTCTCTTTCCTTGCTTTTGAGGGGAGTCCACGAAGGAGCAGGATCAAGTCACAGGGGGGAGAAAGATACCGTTATGGATACAGCACGCACATTGTACATGTGAGTACGGTGCGTACCTACACAGAATTTTCATTTATACGTACAGATTAGACTTCTGTCAAGTATCGTTATTTGAAGATCCTCGCACACCATTTACTTGTAGTTACCCAGATTGTGGATGACTCCCCTTCATGGACTCTAGAATTTGAGACTGTTTTCTTTTGTCTGAATAATTGTTATCGAAACACCATTTAAGGACTTACGGATAGCGCAGCGGAAGGTGGACTCTTCTTTTTGTTCTAGAAGCAAATCCTGTCCTCACCACACAACTGAGCCAAAGGATGACATATAAATACAATTGACTTTATTTAATAATAAGAAACGTTTGGCCTAGGGGTGATACTCTAGTGTGCCACGATTCAAACAAGTGTGAGGACCACTGGTCTAATGTATGTCAGCATGTGGCCAGCCAAGGCCAGCATCAGGGTTGGGGGACAGCCAGAACTGGAGTGCTGGGCCCAGACAGAGAAGGGGCCCTCCCCAGGCTCCTACCGCCAGGCTGCTTATCAAGGCCCACTGCTCGCAGAGCTGATTATGTCAGTATACAAGAAAAAATGTTTTCTTTGCCAGCACTGGTGCGGCGACCATCTGAGGCCAGGCCCATTTCTCCCCCACCACCCAATCATATGACCAGGATGCGTCAGGTGCCCTGGCATTCATTACAAAAGAACTGACAGGCATCTGTGAACCTCTTCAATAACCCAGATTAAGCCCACAGTGGACTCCATGTTCAGTAGCATCCCTGCCAGCATTTACCTGCCGCCAGGGCGTAAAACTAACTACCTGGAGCAGGAGATTAACTACAGTATCTATGGAGCCGTCGCTAGATGGAGGTCACGTAAGTCATGTGACACGAGGAGTTATCACTTCCCTCTGGCTGTCTCTGGTCTCTCCACCATCTGCTGTAACCAGAGAGCAATGCGGAGAGAGAGAGAGAGAGAGGTATGACTTATGAGAGGTCATAGGTAAAGAGGGAAAAACCTAGAGCAGGCATTCCCAACCGCGCTCCTCGAGACACACCAATGGTACAGGATTTAGTGATATCCAGGCTGCAGCACAGACTGTAAAATCAAAATAATTGAGCTACTAATTAAGTCACCCGTGTTCAAGCCTGGATATCGCTAAAACCTGCACTGTTAGTGTGCCTTGGGGACCGTGGTTGGGAAACACTGCCCTATAGGCAGTTTTTCTATAGAGTTTTTATACTACAGCGAGAGGGTGAAAAGATGAGGAAGAGATAGAAAACCAAAGTTTGGGCATAAGGATTCAACCATGGGCAGGACTAGGGAGAGAGGAAAAGAGCGAGCTGAATCGGAAAGACAAAGGGGGGAATTCAATTGTTTGAAATGTCCATTGGATGTCTGTTTTATCCTGTCTATTAGATAGGAAAAAACAGACACTCAACTGACTTTTCAAACAATTGAATAACCCCCTAAGAATTAAAAGTTTCGATGAGAAGAATTTACCAGTTATGCAGCCTCAGATCTCCTGGGCTGGCAGTATGCCATCTCATATTTATATATATTTATATACACACACACACACACACACACACACACACACACACACACACACACACACACACACACACACATATATATATATATATATATGTATCTGGCTTACCAAAAATATGTTATTGAACCTGCTAAGTTTATCCACAAGGTGGAGACACAGTGCAAAATGGAGGAGGCTATGAGAATGTTTGCTGAGATGGCTACAGGCAGGGCCGGTGCTCGGGTGTTAGGCGCCCTCCTGTAAACTATAAAATTGCGCCCTCCCTCCATTAACTCATAAAGGGACAGCATATGTCAGAAAAGAGGAGTGTGTTCTCACAAGGAAGGGGTTTGGACACACAACAGCACTCCAATTCAAATGATGCCATACTGTAGCACAATCTTATTCACATTACACTTCACGTAGTCCCCATGATTCATATTACACCACATAGTAGTGTCCCTTATACTTATGTCCAGCATTGTCTGGGTTCATTTTTTTTTTTTTTAAGCTATTATCCCCAGCACTGCCTGAGGATATTATTCCTTCTCTCTTTTCCTCTTCTCTCTCGCCACCACCTTTCCCCATTTATTTTCCATCCCCTCTTTCCCCTTCTTACTCCCACTGCTTTGGGAGTTAGAGGGAAGGTGAGGGCAGGGATGCTGACCGGGAGTTAGAGGGAAGGTGAGGGCAGGGATTCTGACCGGGAGTTAGAGGGAAGGTGAGGGCAGGGATGCTGACTGGGAGTTAGAGGGAAGGTGAGGGCAGGGATGCTGACCGGGAGTTAGAGGGAAGGTGAGGGCAGGGATTCTGACCGGGAGTTAGAGGGAAGGTGAGGGCAGGGATGCTGACTGGGAGTTAGAGGGAAGGTGAGGGCAGGGATGCTGACCGGGAGTTGGAGGGAAGGTGAGGCCATGGATGCTGACCGGGAGTTAGAGGGAAGGTGAGGGCATGGATGCTGACCGGGAGTTAGAGGGAAGGTGAGGCCATGTATGCTGACTGGGAGTTAGAGGGAAGGGGAGGGCATGGATGCTGACCGGGAGTTAGAGGGAAGGTGAGGGCATTAATGCTGACCGGGAGTTAGAGGGAAGGTGAGGGCATGGATGCTGATCGAGAGTTAGAGGGAAGGTGAGGGCAGGGATGCTGACCGGGAGTTAGAGGGAAGGTGAGGGCATGGATGCTGACCGGGAGTTAGAGGGTAGGTGAGGGCATGGATGCTGACCGGGAGTTAGAGGGAAGGTGAGGGTATGGATGCTGACCGGGAATTAGAGAGAAGGTGAGGGCAGGGATACTGACCGGGAGTAAGAGGGAAGGTGAGGGCATGGATGCTGACCGGGAGTTAGAGGGAAGGTGAGGACATGGACGCTGACCGGGAGTTAGAGGGAAGGTGAGGGCAGGGATGCTGACCGGGAGTTAGAGGGAAGGTGATGTCATTAATGCTGACCGGGAGTTAGAGGAAAGGTGAGGGCATTAATGCTGACCGGGAGTTAGAGGGAAGGTGAGGGCATGGACACTGACCGGGAGTTAGAGGAAAGGTGAGGGCATGGATGCTGACCAGGAGTTAGAGGGAAGGTGAGGGCAGGAACGCTGACCGGGAGTTAGAGGGAAGGTGAGGGCATGGATGCTGACCGGGAGTTAGAGGGAAGGTGAGGGCATGGATGCTGACCGGGAGTTAGAGGGAAGGTGAGGCCATGGATGCTGACCGGGAGTTAGAGGGAAGGTGAGGGCATGGATGCTGACCAGGAGTTACAGGGAAGGTGAGGCCATGGATGCTGACTGGGAGTTAGAGGGAATGTGAGGGCATGGATGCTGACCGGGAGTTAGAGGGAAGGTGAGGGCAGGGATGCTGCCTGGGAGTTAGAAGGAAGGTGAGGGTATGGACGCTGACCGGGAGTTAGAGGGAAGGTGAGGGCATGGATGCTGACCAGGAGTTAGAGGGAAGGTGAGGGCAGGAACGCTGACCGGGAGTTAGAGGGAAGGTGAGGGCATGGATGCTGACTGGGAGTTAGAGGGAAGGTGGGGGCATGGATGCTGACCGGGAGTTAGAGGGAAGGTGAGGGTATGGATGCTGATGGGGAGTTAGAGGGAAGGTGAGGACATGGATGCTGACTGGGAGTTAGAGGAAAGGTGAGGGCATGGATGCTGACCGGGAGTTAGAGGGAAGGTGAGGGCATGGATGCTGACCGGGAGTTAGAGAGAAGGTGAGGCCATGGATGCTGACTGGGAGTTAGAGGGAAGGTGAGAGCATGGACGTTGATGGGGAGTTAGAGGGAAGGTGAGGCCATGGATGCTGACCGGGAGTTAGAGGGAAGGTGAGGCCATGGATGCTGACCGGGAGTTAGAGGGAAGGTGAGAGCATGGACGTTGATGGGGAGTTAGAGGGAAGGTGAGGCCATGGATGCTGACCGGGAGTTAGAGGGAAGGTGAGGCCATGGATGCTGATCGGGAGTTAGAGGGAAGATGAGAGCATGGACGCTGACCGGGAGTTAGAGGGAAGGTGAGGGCATTAATGCTGACCGGGAGTTAGAGGGAAGGTGAGAGCATGGACGCTGACCAGGAGTTAGAGGGAAGGTGAGGGCATGGATGCTGACCAGGAGTTAGAGGAAAGGTGAGGCCATGGATGCTGACCGGGAGTTAGAGAGAAGGTGAGGCCATGGATGCTGACCGGGAGTTAGAGGGAAGGTGAGAGCATGGACTTTGATGGGGAGTTAGAGGGAAGGTGAGGGCATGGACGCTGACCGGGAGTTAGAGGGAAAGTGAGGGCATGGAAACTGACCGGGAGTTAGAGGGAAAGTGAGGGCATGGACGCTGACCGGGCGTTAGAGGGAAGGTGAGGGCATGGATGCTGACCGGGAGTTAGAGGGAAGGTGAGGGTATGGACGCTGATGGGGAGTTAGAGGAAAGGTGAGGGCATGGATGCTGACCAGGAGTTAGAGGGAAGGTGAGGGCATGGATGCTGACCGGGAGTTAGAGGGAAGGTGAGGGTATGGACGCTGATGGGGAGTTAGAGGAAAGGTGAGGGCATGGATGCTGACCGGGAGTTAGAGGAAAGGTGAGGGCATGGATGCTGACCAGGAGTTAGAGGAAAGGTGAGGGCATGGACGCTGACCGGGAGTTAGAGGGAAGGTGAGGGCAGGGATGCTGATGGAGAATTAGAGGGAAGGTGAGGGCATGGATGCTGATGGAGAATTAGAGGGAAGGTGACGGCATGGACGCTGACCGGGATTTAGAGGGAAGGTGAGGGCAGGGATGTTGATGGGGTTAGAGGGAAGGTGAGGGCAGGGATGCTGATGGAGAATTAGAGGGAAGGTGAGGGCATGGACGCTGACCGGGAGTTAGAGGGAAGGTGAGGGTATGGACGCTGATGGGGAGTTAGAGGAAAGGTGAGGGCATGGACGCTGACCGGTAGTTAGAGGAAAGGTGAGGGCATGGATGCTGACCAGGAGTTAGAGGAAATGTGAGGGCAGGGATGCTGATGGAGAATTAGAGGGAAGGTGAGGGCATGGACGCTGACCAGGAGTTAGAGGGAAGGTGAGGGCATGGATGTTGATGGGGAGTTAGAGGGAAGGTGAGGGCATGGACGCTGACCGGTAGTTAGAGGGAAGGTGAGGGCAGGGATGCTGATGGAGAATTAGAGGGAAGGTGAGGGCATGAACGCTGACCGGGTGTAAGAGGGAAGGTGAGGGCATGGATGTTGATGGGGAGTTAGAGGGAAGGTGAGGGCATGGATGCTGACCGGGAATTAGAGGGACGGTGAGGGCATGGATGCTGACCAGGAGTTAGAGGGAAGGTGAGGGCATGGACGCTGACCTGGAGTTAGAGGGAAGGTGAGGGCATGGATGCTGACCGGGAGTTAGAGGGAAGGTTAGGGCATGGACGCTAACCGGGAGTTAGAGGGAAGGTGAGGGCATGGATGCTGATGGGGAGTTAGAGGAAAGGTGAGGGCATGGATGCTGATGGGAAGTTAGAGGGAAGGTGAGGCCATGGATGCTGACCAGGAGTTAGGGGGAAGTTGAGGGCAGGAACGCTGACGGGGAGTTAGAGGGAAGGTGAGGACATGGACGCTGACCAGGAGTTAGAGGGAAGGTGAGGGTAGGACCGCTGACGGGGAGTCAGAGGGAAGGTGAGGGCATGGAGTTAGAGGGAAGGTGAGGGCATGGACACTGACCGGGAGTTAGATTGAAGGTGAGGGCATGGATGCTGATGGGGAGTTAGAGGAAAGGTGAGGGCATGGACGCTGACCGGGAGTTAGAGGGAAGGTGAGGGCATGGACGCTGACCGGGAGTAAGAGGGAAGGTGAGGGCATGGATGCTGACCAGGAGTTAGAGGAAAGGTGAGGCCATGGATGCTGACCAGGAGTTAGGGGGAAGTTGAGGGCAGGAACGCTGACGGGGAGTTAGAGGGAAGGTGAGGCCATGGACGCTGACCAGGAGTAGAGGGAAGGTGAGGGCAGGACCGCTGACGGGGAGTCAGAGGGAAGGTGAGGGCATGGAGTTAGAGGGAAGGTGAGGGCATGGACGCTGACCAGGAGTTAGAGGAAAGGTGAGGGCATGGATGCTGATGGGGAGTTAGAGGAAAGGTGAGGGCATGGACGCTGACCAGGATTTAGAGGGAAGGTGAGGGCATGGACGCTGACCGGGAGTTAGAGGGAAGGTGAGGGCATGGATGCTGACCAGGAGCTAGAGGAAATGTGAGGGCATGGATGCTGACCAGGAGTTAGAGGGAAGGTGAGGGCATGGACACTGACCGGGAGTTAAAGGGAAGGTGATAGCAGGAACGCTGACCGGGAGTTAGAGGGAAGGTGAGAGCAGGAACGCTGACCGGGAGTTATAGGAAAGGTAAGAGCAGGAACGCTGACCGGGAGTTAGAGGGAAGGTGAGAGCAGGAACGCTGACCGGGAGTTAGAGGGAAGGTGAGAGCAGGAACGCTGACCGGGAGTTAGAGGGAAGGTGAGGGCATGGACACTGACCGGGAGTTAAAGGGAAGGTGAGGGCATGGATGCTGATGGGGAGTTAGAGGGAAGGTGAGGGCAGGAATGCTGATGGGGCGTTAGAGGGAAGGTAAGAGCAGAAATGCTGACTGGGAGTTAGAGGGAAGGTGAGGGCATGGACGCTGACCGGGAGTTACAGGGAAGGTGAGGGCATGGATGCTGATGGGGAGTTAGAGGAAAGGTGAGGGCATGGACGCTGACCGGGAGTTAGAGGAAAGGTGAGGGCATGGACGCTGACCAGGAGTTAGAGGATATGACACTGTGGAGGAATATATGTATCTGGCACTGTGGAGGAATATATGTATCTGGCACTGTGGAGGAATATATGTATCTGGTACTGTGGAGGAATCTATGTATCTGGCACTGTGGGGCATATATGTATCGGCACTGTGGGGGCATATATGTATTTTGCACTGTGGGGGTATATATGTATCTGGCACTGTGGAGGAATATATGTATCTGGCACTGTGGAGGAATATATGTATCTGGCACTGTGGAGGAATATATGTATCTGACACTGTGGAGACATATATGTATCTGGCACTGTGGAGGAATATATGTATCTGGTACTGTGGAGGAATATATGTATCTGACACTGTGGAGACATATATGTATCTGGCACTGTGGAGGAATATATGTATCTGGCACTGTGGAGGAATATATGTATTTGGCACTGTGGAGGAATATATGTATCTGGCACCATGGGGACATATATGTATCTGGCACTGTGGGGACATATATGTATCTGGCACTGTGGAGGCATATATGTATCTGGCACTGTGAGGACATATATGTATCTGGCACTGTGGAGGCATATATGTATCTGGCACTGTGGGACATATATGTATCTGGCACTGTGGGGACATATATGTATCTGGCACTGTGGGGGCATATATGTATTTGACACTGTGGGGACATATATGTATTTGGCACTGGGGAGGCACCCACTTTTTGGTGTTTTTATATGTATGTGGCACTGTGGAGGAATATATGTATCTGACACTGTGGAGACATATATGTATCTGGCACTGTGGAGGAATATATGTATCTGGCACTGTGGAGGAATATATGTATCTGGCACTGTGGAGGAATATATGTATCTGACACTGTGGAGACATATATGTATCTGGCACTGTGGAGGAATATATGTATCTGGCACTGTGGAGGAATATATGTATCTGGTACCATGGGGACATATATGTATCTGGCACTGTGGGGGCATATATGTATTTGGCACTGGGGAGGCACCCACTTTTTGGTGTTTTTATATGTATGTGGCACTGTACTGGGGCATTATATGTATGTGGCACTGTACTGGGGCATTATATGAATGTGGCACTGTACTGGGGCATTATATGTATGTGGCACTGTACAACATGACTAAAAATGGGGTTATGACACAAGGTCATACTCCTACAAACGTCAAACTGAAAGGTGTGCACATAAAAATGGTGTGTGGCTTTGTGACAACTATGCCACGCCCCCATTTTTGCTCGGTTCCGGTATGAATGGTCGACCATGTTATGGTCGACAGTCATTAGGTCGATCACTATTGGTCGACATTGACATGGTCGACATGGACACATGGTTGACACATTAAAATGGTCGACACATGAAAGGTCGACATATGAAAAGGTCGACATGAGTTTTTTAACTTTTTTTGGTGTCGTTTTTTGCGTAAAGTGACTGGGAACTCCAATTAGTGCACCACGTCCCCTCGCATGGCTCGCTTCGCTCGGCACACTTTACCGTTCCAATCGTAGTCCATGTGGATCGTAAAGTATGGAAAAGTTCCCCAAAATAATTGTTTTAAAAAAAACTCATGTCGACCTTTTCATGTGTCGACCTTTCGTGTGTCGACCATTTTCATGTGTCGACCATGTGTCCATGTCGACCATGTCAATGTCGACCAATAGTGGTCGACCTAATGACTGTCGACCATAACATGGTCGACCATGTGAATATAACTGTTTTTGCTCACGTGCCTTCGGCGTGTGCATGATATGGCTCTTACCCTTGACTACAGATCTTTTCTGGCTCTTTGCCACTGACTGGTTGGCCACCACTGAATTAGACTTTGATTCTGCATTCCTAAAGGCAATATTTCCAAATATGGAATGACAGATGTAAAGCCAGTAAGTACTCCCATTGATAAAAGTACAAGGATGGTCAAGGCCATGTCACCAAGTAGCAAAGGGGAGATGGAGGAAATGCAAGAAATCCCTTCTCAAAATGCTATTGGTAGTTTGATGTATGCAAGCATTGGGACATGACCTGACATCACACATGCAGTGAGTCGGGCAAGCCAGTTCGCAAATAATCCTGGGAGACAACACTGTATTGCAGTAATGAGAATAATAAGGTACCTCAAAGGTACAAGTTCACTAAAACTGAGATTTACAAGATCAACTGATACCAGCTTAAAAGTATTCTGTGACGCCGACTGGGGATCAGATGAGGATGATGGATGTTCTTATACTGGATACCTGTTTGCACTGCCAGTTGCAGCCATCAGCAAAGCAAGTAGGAAACAACCCACAGTTGCTCATTCTACAACAGAGGCAGAGTACATGGCGCTCACAGAAACTTCAAAAGAAGCGCTTTGGGTAAGAGAGATTTTATGTGAAATAGGTCTTCTTTACCACAGTGAGATCATCAACATAAAGTATGATAACAAGGGAACAATTTATCTGTCTTGTAGCACAAAGCATCATGGACGGTCTAAGCACATTGCTATAAGACATCACTTCATCCGTAAGTTGGTGGAAAACAAGTCCGTCAATGTGGAATATGTTGCAAGTGAAGAAAATATTGCCGACATGTTGACAAATGGACTGTAATCACACTTGTTACATGCATTCCTGATTGAATGTGGACTAGAATATGGTTAATGTTGATTTATTCTTACTGTTTTGCTTCACATTATGTTTCTGGATACAGGAATGACTTTATTGATTTGTTTGATAAAATGTCATGTTTTTTACATTTGTGACTGGAGACAGTCTTAAGCGAGGGGGAGTGTTAGGATATGGTGCACTCTGTGCCTGTCTCCTTCTAAACAGCAGTCTATGGGTTCATCCCCTAGTGTTAATTCCCTAGTGCCAAGAGTCACTCAGAGGCGGAGCTATGTGATGTAATCCCTGCTCCTCCATCTTAGAGTGAAAGAGTAAGAGAGACTGAGTCCTGGTGTGTGCAAGCATGCAGAGCTGAGACCGGGAGCAGATCTCAGCTACAGAGACTGCATGTATCTCTGCTCCGGAGCTGACGCCGCATCTTCTCTACAGTGGGAGTCAGACTGCATGGCTGTGCAGTCCTCAGTCCCTCACCACTGGAGACAACTCTGATAAGTACCGCTACAACTGCTGTTACCTTGTATGATATAAGGTGCACAATTACCTATATCAGTATTACTGTACATCTGAGTTACCTGTGTTCACTGAATAAACCTGCATTACTGTTTAAGTTATAAGTGTGTGGACTGACGTCACTGCACCAGGCAATTCCATTACACTCTACCAACATTTCTGTGAAGTAAATTTTCCTCAAATTTCCCCTGAACCTCCCCCACTCCAGTCTCAGTGCATGTCCTCGTGTCCTATTGTTTCTCTTCATTTGGAGAATGTTTCCCTCCTGGACTTTGTTAAAACCCCTGATATATTTGAAAGTTTCTATCATGTCCCCCCTTTCCCTTCTCTGCTCCAAACTATACATATTGAGATTTCTTAGTCTTTCTGGGTATGTTGTGTAATGTCTGCCATGCACCATATTAGTTGCCCTTTGTACAGTCTCTAATGTATTAATATCCTTCTGAAGATATGGCCTCCAGAACTGGGTGCAGTATTCCAGATGGGGCCGTACCAATGACCTATACAGTGGCATTATTACTTCTTTCTTTCTGCTGCTGATTCCTCTCCCAATGCACCAAGCATCTGACTAGCCTTCCTCATTGCCTTGTTACATTGCTTACCTGCCTATGTCACCTGAGATAGTGACTCCTAGATCCCTTTCCTCCTCAGTAGTTTCCAGTATAGTGCCATTAATACTATATTTATCCTTTATATCACCTGAAATAGTGACTCCTAGATCCCTTTCCTCCTCAGTAGTTTCCAGTATAGTGCCATTAATACTATATTTATCCTTTATGTCACCTGAAATAGTGACTCCTAGTCCTAGATCCCTTTCCTCCTCATTAGTTTCCAGTATAGTGCCATTAATACTATATTTATCCTTTATGTCACCTGAAATAGTGACTCCTAGATCCCTTTCCTCCTCAGTAGTCCCCAGTATAGTGCCATTAATACTATATTTATCCTTTATGTCACCTGAAATAGTGACTCCTAGATCCCTTTCCTCCTCAGTAGTTTCCAGTATAGTGCCATTAATACTATATTTATCCTTTATGTCACCTGAGATAGTGACTCCTAGATCCCTTTCCTCCTCAGTAGTTTCCAGTATAGTGCCATTAATACTATATTTATCCTTTATGTCACCTGAAATAGTGACTATTAGATCCCTTTCCTCCTCAGTAGTTTCCAGTATAGTGACATTAATACTATATTTATCCTTTATGTCACCTGAAATAGTGACTCCTAAATCCCTTTCCTCCTCAGTAGTTTCCAGTATAGTGCTAATACTACTATATTTATCCTTTATGTCACCTGAAATAGTGACTCCTAGATCCCTTTCCTCCTCAGTAGTTCCCAGTATAGCCCCATTAATACTATATTTATCCTTTATGCCACCTGAAATAGTGACTCCTAAATCCCTTTCCTCCTCAGTAGTTTCCAGTATAGTGCTAATACTACTATATTTATCCTTTATGTCACCTGAAATAGTGACTCCTAGATCCCTTTCCTCCTCAGTAGTTTCCAGTATAGTGCCATTATACTATATTTATCCTTTATGTCACCTGAAATAGTGACTCCTAGATCCCTTTCCTCCTCAGTAGTTCCCAGTATATTGCCATTAATACTATATTTATCCTTTATGTCACCTGAGATAGTGACTCCTAGATCCCTTTCCTCCTCAGTAGTTTCCAGTATAGTGCCATTAATACTATATTTATCCTTTATGTCACCTGAAATAGTGACTCCTAGATCCCTTTCCTCCTCAGTAGTTCCCAGTATATTGCCATTAATACTATATTTATCCTTTATGTCACCTGAGATAGCGACTCCTAGATCCCTTTCCTCCTCAGTAATTCCAGTATAGTGCCATTAATACTATATTTATCCTTTATGTTACCTGAGATAGTGACTCCTAGATCCCTTTCCTCCTCAGTAGTATCCAGTATAGTACCATTAATACTATATTTATCCTTTATGTCACCTGAAATAGTGACTCCTAGATCCCTTTCCTCCTCAGTAGTATCCAGTATAGTACCATTAATACTATATTTATCCTTTATGTCACCTGTAATAGTGACTCCTAGATCCCTTTCCTCCTCAGTAGTTTCCAGTATAGTGACATTAATACTATATTTATCCTTTATGTCACCTGAAATAGTGACTCCTAGATCCCTTTCCTCCTCAGTAGTTCCCATTATAGCGCCATTAATACTATATTTATCCTTTATGTCACCTGAAATAGTGACTCCTAGATCCCTTTCCTCCTCAGTAGTATCCAGTATAGTGTCATTAATACTATATTTATCCTTTATGTCACCTGAAATAGTGACTCCTAGATCCCTTTCCTCCTCAGTAGTTTCCAGTATAGCGCCATTAATACTATATTTATCCTTTATGTCACCTGAGATAGTGACTCCTAGATCCCTTTCCTCCTCAGTAGTTCCAGTATAGTGCCATTAATACTATATTTATCCTTTATGTCACCTGAGATAGTGCCTCCTAGATCCCTTTCCTCCTCAGTAGTTCCCAGTATATTGCCATTAATACTATATTTATCCTTTATGTCACCTGAGATAGTGACTCCTAGATCCCTTTCCTCCTCAGTAGTCCCCAGTATAGCGCCATTAATACTATATTTATCCTTTATGTCACCTGAGAAAGTGACTCCTAGATCCCTTTCCTCCTCAGTAGTTCCAGTATAGTGCCATTAATACTATATTTATCCTTTATGTCACCTGAGATAGTGACTTCTAGATCCCTTTCCTCCTCAGTAGTTTCCACTAGTATAGCGCCATTATTACTATATTTATCCTTTATGTCACCTGAAATAGTGACTCCTAGATCCCTTTCCTCCTCAGTAGTTCCCAGTATAGTGCCATTAATAAAAATATTTATCCTTTACGTCACCTGTAATAGTGACTACTAGATCCCTTTCCTCCTCAGTAGTTCCCAGTATAGCACCATTAATACTATATTTATCCTTTATGTCACCTGAAATAGTGACTCCTAGATCCCTTTCCTCCTCAGTAGTTCCCAGTATAGTGCCATTAATAAAAATATTTATCCTTTATGTCACCTGAGATAGCGACTCCTAGATCCCTTTCCTCCTCAGTAGTTTCCAGTATAGCGCCATTAATACTATAATTATCCTTTATGTCACCTGAAATAGTGACTCCTATATCCCTTTCCTCCTCAGTAGTTTCCAGTATAGTGTCATTAATACTATATTTATCCTTTATGTCACCTGAAATAGTGACTCCTAGATCCCTTTCCTCCTCAGTAGTTCCCAGTATAGTGCCATTATACTATATTTATCCTTTATGTCACCTGAAATAGTGACTCCTAGATCCCTTTCCTCCTCAGTAGCTCCCAGTATAGTGCCATTAATACTATATTTATCCTTTATGTCACATGAAATAGTGACTCCTAGATCCCTTTCCTCCTCAGTAGTTTCCAGTATAGTGCCATTATTACTATATTTATCCTTTATGTCACATGAAATAGTGACTCCTAGATCCCTTTCCTCCTCAGTAGTTTCCAGTATAGTGCCATTAATACTATATTTATCCTTTATGTCACCTGAAATAGTGACTCCTAGATCTCTTTCCTCCTCAGTAGTTCCCAGTATAGTGCCATTAATACTATATTTATCCTTTATGTCACCTGAAACAGTGACTCCTAGATCCCTTTCCTCTTCAGTAGTTTCCAGTATAGTGCCATTAATACTATATTTATCCTTTATGTCACCTGAAATAGAGACTCCTAGATCCCTTTCCTCCTCAGTATTGTCCAGTATAGTGCCATTAATACTATATTTATCCTTTATGTCACCTGAAATAGAGACTCCTAGATCCCTTTCCTCCTCAGTAGTTCCCAGTATAGTCATTAATACTATATTTATCCTTTATGTCACATGAAATAGTGACTCCTAGATCCCTTTCCTCCTCAGTAGTTTCAAGTATAGTGCCATTATTACTATATTTATCCTTTATGTCACCTGAAATAGTGACTCCTAGATCCCTTTCCACCTCAGTAGTTTCCAGTATAGTGCCATTAATACTATATTTATCCTTTATGTCACCTGAAATAGTGACTCCTAGATCCCTTTCCTCCTCAGTAGTTCCCAGTATATTGCCATTAATACTATATTTATCCTTTATGTCACCTGAGATAGCGACTCCTAGATCACTTTCCTTCTCAGTAGTTCCCATTATAGCGCCATTAATACTATATTTATCCTTTATGTCACCTGAAATAGTGACTACTAGATCCCTTTCCTCCTCAGTAGTCTCCAGAATAGTGCCATTAATACTATATTTATCCTTTATGTCACCTGAAATAGTGACTCCTAGATCACTTTCCTCCTCAGTAGTTACCAGTATAGCGCCATTATACTATATATATCCTTTATGTCACCTGAAATAGTGACTCCTAGATCCCTTTCCTCCTCAGTAGTTTCCAGTATAGTGCTATTAATACTATATTAAACCTTTGTATTTTTGAGACCCAATTGCATGATTTTGCATTTTTTGGTATTAAACTGTAATTGCCACACTCTTGACCATTCCTCTAGTCTACCTACATCCTCAATCATTTGTTTTACCCCACCTGGTGTGTCTACCCTGTTGCATGCCTTTGTGTCATCAGCAAAAAGGCATACTTTCCCTTTAATGCCATTTGCAATGTCACCAATAAGATATTACAAAGCACTGGTTCAAGTACAGATCCTTGGGGCATTTCACTGTTAACATTTCCCTCCTGTGAATGCACTCCATTTACCACAACTCTCTGCTTTCTATCCTTCAACCAAGATCTTATCCATTCAATAATCCTAATATCTAATCCCAAACTTTCAAGTTTATTTAGTAGTCTGCGATGTGGAACAGTGTCAGAAGCCTTACTAAAGTCTAGAGCTATATCCACAGCTCCACCTTTATCCATCACTTTAGTCACACCATTCTATTCCTCTGAACACTACTGTACCAAATTATGGCTCCTCGATCCTGTCACATACCAATCCTCACTGCCAGGTCTAACCCCTAAATTCCAAATCACCCACAAACACTCAGAACCCAGCCAACCTTATCCCTATCTCCCCTGTCCCCTCCCTTTCTTTCTCCTGTGCACTCTGGAATGCTAGATCAATCTGCAACAAGCTGCCAACCATCCACGACCTCTTCATCTCCCAATCTTTTAACCTTCTCGCCATCACTGAAACCTGGCTCTCCTCCTCTGACACCACCTTCCCTGCTGCCCTCTCCTACGGAGGCCTCTCCTTCACCCACATGGTCAGACCCGATGGTCGCCAGGGTGGAGGCGTGGGCATCCTTCTCTCCCCTAACTGCACCTTTCGTGTCATCCCACCTGAGCCCTCCCTCACCTTCTCCACCTTCGAGGTCCACACTATCCGCCTCTTCTACCCCATTCACCTGCTTGTGGCAGTGATCTACCGCCCCCCTGGCCACTGTTCATCTTTCCTTGACAACTTTGCTGCCTGGCTTCCCCACTTTCTCTCCTCCGACCTCCCCTCTGTCATCCTCGGTGACTTTAACATCCCTATTGACATCACTAATGCTGCTTCCACTAATCTTCTTGCCCTTTCCACCTCCTTTGGACTTTCTCAATGGACCTCCACCCCTGTTCACAATCTCGGCCACTCCCTCGACCTTGTTTTCACCCACGATGTGATCTCTCTGATTTCTCCAACACTTCCTTCCCTCTCTCTGACCACCATCTGCTTTCTTTCACCCTCTCATCCTCCTTCCTCCTCTCCACGCCCAGACCCACCACCACCAGACGCAATCTCGGGTCTTTCAACCCCACTTTCATGTCCTCCCTCGAGACTTTCCTATCTCCTCTTTCCACTATAACTTGTCCCAACCAGGCAGCCTCCTTCTATAACTCTTCCCTAACCGCTGCTCTCGACTCTGTGGCCCCCCTCTCCTCTGTCCCCCTCCGCCGCTCCAAACCCCAACCCTGGCACAACAAACTAACACGTTTCTTACAAAAATGCTCACGCTCCGCTGAACGCTCCTGAGGAAATCTCACTCTCTGCCGGACTTCCTCCATTTCAAGTTTATTCTCTCCTCCTACAGCTCTGCTCTTTCCCTCGCCAAGCAATCCTTTTTCCAAGCACTCATCTCTTCTCAGTCCTCCTGTCCACGCCGTCTCTTTGAAACTTTCAACACTCTCCTTCGCCCCCCTCCTCCTCACCTCCCATCCCATCCTCTCTCACTGCCACTGACTTTGCCTCCTTCTTCATCTCCAAAATTGAGGACATCCAACACGACATCTCCCGCCGTCACCCCTCTGCTACCCCCCTGCCCCCTTTATCCCTCCCCTCCATCTATCCCACCCTGTCCTCCTTCCGTTCCACTTCAGAAAAGGAAGTCCACTCCCTCATCTTATCCCCCCCCCCTCCACCTGCCCCCTGGACCCCCTTCCCTCCAGTCTTCTCCGCTCCCTCTCCCCCACTGCCTGCTCCCACCTTGCTCACTTCTTTAACCTGTCCCTCTCTACTGGCATCTTCCCCTCGCCATTCAAACATGCTCTGGTCTCACCTATTCTCAAAAAACCCAACCTCGACCCCTCATCACCCACTAACTACCGCCCCATCTCTTTTCTCCCTTTCGCCTCCAAATTATTTGAACGACTAGTCTACAGCCGTCTCACAAGCTACCTCTCTGACAACTCCATCCTCGATCCACTACAATCTGGCTTTCGCCCACTCCACTCAACTGAGACTGCCCTGGTGAAAGTCACCAATGACCTGCTTTCGGCCAAATCCAGGGGCCACTTCTCTCTGCTCATCCTTCTGGACCTCTCTGCTGCCTTTGACACCGTAGATCATCCTCTCCTCCTGCGCACACTCCAAAACGCTGGCCTCTCTAGCACTGTCCTTGACTGGTTTTCTTCTTACCTCACTAACCGCTCCTTCTCTGTGTCTGCCTCCAGCACCACCTCACACCCTTCCATCCTTCCTGTTGGTATCCCTCAGGGTTCTGTCCTTGGACCCCTTCTGTTCTCCCTGTACACCGCTTCCCTGGGTGTGCTCATTAACTCATTTGGCCTTGAATACCACCTCTATGCTGATGACACACAACTCTACCTCTCATCTCCTGATCTTTCCTCCTCTGTCCTCTCTCAGGTTTCCAGCTGCCTCTCCGCAATCTCCTACTGGATGTCTGAACGCTCTCTAAAGCTCAACATGGACAAAACTGAACTCATCATCTTCCCCCCATCCAGAGCAACACCCCTGACCAATATCTCCATCACTGTTGACAACACCACCATCTCCCCCGTTCCCAAACTCCACTGCTTGGGCGTCACTCTTGACTCCTCCCTCTCCTTTGCACCCCACATCCAAGCTCTGGCACAATCCTGTCGTTTCCAGCTACGCAACATTGCTCGTATCAGGCCATATCTCTCCCAGAGTGCAACTAAACTCATCATCCACTCACTAGTCATCTCACGACTTGACTACTGCAATGTTCTCCTCACTGGCCTCGCTTGCTCCCATCTTGCTCCCCTCCAATCTGTCCTGAACTTCGCAGCTAGGCTTATCTTCTCCCGCCGCACCACATCTGCCACTCCCCTTCGACAAAATCTACACTGGCTCCCATTCCCCTACAGAATCCTCTTCAAACTCCTCACCCTCACATACAAGGCCATCTTTAATTCCACTGCTCCCTACATCTCCAACCTCCTTTCCTTTCATACTCCCTCCTGCCCCCTACGGTCGACTAATGACCGTCGCCTCTCCACCGCCCTGGTCACTGCTTCCCATGCACGAGTTCAGGATTTTGCCCGTGCTGCACCCCTTCAGTGGAACGCACTCCCCCGCTCTATTAGACTCTCCCCGACCTTGCAAAGCTTCAAACGGGCACTAAAAACCCACCTATTCATCAAAGCATACCCTCCCGATGCATAACCCAGTTCTGAAGCCGCGCCTCCGCCCCCCTGCCTCATGCCGTGAACATCTCAGCTTTGCTTGCATACTGCCATCAGGCTACCTCCCACTTGCCTGCACCTCTTGTCATCTGTCTGTCGCCCCTCCCCACTAGATTGTTAGCTCTTCAGAGCAGGGCCCTCTTTCCTCTTGTTATCTAAGCCCTCGTCTTGACACATTTCACTCGCAGCTCTCCCCTACTCAATGACCATCTTTATCCTGCTAGTAAAGTCTCATCTCCATCTATGGCCACCAGCCTCTAGTAGTACGATGATCACTCCCTCAATACTTACATCTTAGCTGTATTATGTCTTGAGAACGTGTGGTGCTCTGTTACCTGTACTCTCTTTCTGTTATTTATTTACTGTAATGCTATGTTTTGTCTCCCTGTACTGTCCTTTGTACGGCGCTGCGAAACACATGTGGCGCCTTATAAATAAAATGTAATAATAATAATAATAATAATAGTCACACAGTCAGGAAAGTCAGTAAGGTTTGTGTGACATGATCTCCCCCCAGTGACTCCATGCTGTTTGGGATCCTGTAAATTACCGGATTTGAGACAATCTACAACTCTTTCTTTTAAGAGTGTTTCCATCAATTTCCCTACTACTGATGTAAGACTCACTGGTCTTTAGTTGTTTGCCTCTTCCTTGCTTCCACTTTTGTGCAGTGGGACTACGTTTGCTCTTTTCCAGTCCTCTGGAATTACTCTTGTAGCTAATGACTGGTTGAATAATTTTGTCAATGGTGCTACCAGCACCTTTTAAAGTTCTTTTAGTATCCTTGGATGTATCCCATCTGGCCCCATAGATTTGTCTACTTTCAGCTTTGAGAGTTCTGTTAGGACCTTCTCCTCTGTAAATGTACTTGTTTAATTTTCCTGAATATCCCTGCAATTTAACTGTGGCCCTTTCCCCTCTCAGTAGTAAATACTGAGCAAAAATAATTATTAAGATGATCTGCTATTACATTGTCTCCCTCAACAAGTTTCCCAGTTTCTGTCTTAAGTTTTATTATTCCGCCTTTTGTTTTTCTCCTTTCGCTTATATACCTAAAAAAAAGTTTCTCCTCCTTTGCCCACTGACTGGGCCATTTTATCCTCAGCTTGTGCCTTTGCACATCTGATTACCTTCTTAGTCTCCTTCTGTCTAACAAGATATATCTCTTTGTCTTCATTATTTTGTGTCTGCTTATATTTCCTAAAAGCCATCTTTTTTGCTTTTACAATATTTGATACTTTTGCAAACCACACTGGCTTCCTTTTCCTTGTGTTTTTCCTAACACTTTTGATACAAAGGTCTGTTGCCTTTAATATTGCACATTTTAATGTTTCCAACCTCTCCTGCACTCCTTCCAAGTTTGTCCACTCTGCTAAAGAATCGCTTACACATTTTCCCATCCTTACAAAATCAGCCTTCCTAAAATCCAACACCTTTGTTTTTGTATGGGATGAGTCAGTCTCTGTCTTTATGTTGAACCATACTGCTCGATGATCACTGGATCCCAGATTTTCACCCACTTTTACGTCTGATATTCTGTCTCCATTTGTAAGTATTAAGTCTAATAATGCATCTTTCCGAGTGGGCTCCCTCACCCATTGGTGGAGAGATGCTCCCTGAAGGGAATTTAAAATGTCCCTACTTCTTGTGGAACTAGCAACAGACCCCTCCCAGTTTACATCAGGAAGATTAAAGTCTCCCATGATTATTATCTCTCCTTTTAATGCCATTTTAGTTATGTCCTGCAATAGGTTCTTGTCCAGATCTTCTTCCTGGCCTGGTGGCCTGTATATCACGCCAATATGAATAATCAACTTCTCCCCTGTTTCTATGGTCACCCAAACGGCCTCAGTTTTTTTTCAATACTTTGTATTAATGTAGTATTTATGCTTTTTTTATGCTCTATAAATCCAAATCTCTCCTCATTGCACCATGTCCTTAGCCAAACATTGAAGTTTCTGATGCGATGAGTTCTGTCTTCCCCTCTGTGTACCGGCAATACTTCTGAAAAAGATACAGTGGTGCCACCTGCTTCAGAGCAGGCCCTAACATTCTAAATTCATCTCTTACGGCCATGAGTTCAGCATTAGCCAGGTGGTTTGTCCCTAGGTGGACAATGACTTCCACCTCCCCATATTTTCTTGCTGCCTTCACAGTTCTTAGCATGCACTCTTTATCCCTTGGAGCTGTGGCTCCAGGTAAGCACCTTACTTCTTTCTCTACTTCATTTGCATTTCCCAGATGTATTCCTCTAATAATGGAATCTCCCAAGAGAAGTGCAGTCCTTTTTGGAGATGCAATTTTCCTGTTCCATTTCTTGTTCCTGTAGTTGGTAAAAGTCCCCATATCCTCCTGTTCTATAGTGCCTCTATGAGTTGTATCTTCCAGCCCTGCAAGAGTAGCATACGAGTTTTGCAGTGTCACCGCTTGCGGGAGGTGTCTGTGTCCCTCTGGAAATCTCTGCCCTTGAGAGCGTCTCATACGCTCTATTGCATTGCTTTCATTCTTATATCCAGTAGTGATGAGCGGGTTCGGTTTCTCGGAATCCGAACCCACCGAACTTCAGCTTTTTTTACACGGGGCCGAGCAGGCTCGGATCCTCCCGCCTTGCTCGGTTAACCCGAGCGCGCCAGAACGTCATCATCCCGCTGTCGGATTCTCGCGAGGCTCGGATTCTATCGCGAGACTCGGATTCTATATAAGGAGCCGCGCGTCGCCGCCATTTTCACACGTGCATTGAGATTGATAGGGAGAGGACGTGGCTGGCGTCCTCTCCGTTTATAGAGAAGAGAGTAGAGAGTTAGAGACACTATTTACTAATTTTGGGGAGCATATTAGGACTGGAGTACTACTACTTGCTGATAGTGTGACCAGTGACCATTGACCACCAGTTTAATTAATCCGTTCTCTGCCTGAAAAAAAACGATACACAGTGTGACACAGTCACATACCATATCTGTGCTCAGCCTCAGTGTGCTGCATCATCATATGTAATACTGTATATCTGACTGTGCTGAGTGCTCACTGCTCACACAGCTTAATTGTGGGGGAGACTGGGGAGCAGTTAGAGCAGGAGTACATAAATAAATAAGAATTTACTTACCGATAATTCTATTTCTCGTAGTCCGTAGTGGATGCTGGGGACTCCGTAAGGACCATGGGGAACAGCGGCTCCGCAGGAGACTGGGCACATCTAAAGAAAGCTTTAGGACTATCTGGTGTGCACTGGCTCCTCCCCCCATGACCCTCCTCCAAGCCTCAGCCAGGATACTGTGCCCGGACGAGCGTACAGAATAAGGAAGGATCTTGAATCCCGGGTAAGACTCATACCAGCCACACCAATCACACCGTACAACTTGTGATCTGAAACCCAGTTAACAGCATGATAACAGAGGAGCCTCTAGAAAAGATGGCTCACTACAGCAATAACCCGATTTTTTGGTAACAATAACTATGTACCAGTATTGCAGACAATCCGCACTTGGGATGGGCGCCCAGCATCCACTATGGACTACGAGAAATAGAATTATCGGTAAGTAAATTCTTATCTTCTCTAACGTCCTAAGTGGATGCTGGGGACTCCGTAAGGACCATGGGGATTATACCAAAGCTCCCAAACGGGCGGGAGAGTGCGGATGACTCTGCAGCACCAAATGTGAGAACTCCAGGTCCTCCTCAGCCAGGGTATCAATTTTGTAGAATTTTACAAACGTATTTGCTCCTGACCAAGTAGCTGCTCGGCAAAGTTGTAAAGCCGAGACCCCTCGGGCAGCCGCCCAAGATGAGCCCACCTTCCTTGTGGAGTGGGCATTTACAGATTTTTGGCTGTGGCAGGCCTGCCACCGAATGTGCAAGCTGAATTGTACTACAAATCCAACGAGCAATAGTCTGCTTAGAAGCAGGAGCACCCAGCTTGTTGGGTGCATACAGGATAAACAGCGAGTCAGTTTTCCTGACTCCAGCCGTCCTGGAAACATATATTTTCAGGGCCCTGACAACGTCTAGCAACTTGGAGTCCTCCAAGTCCCTAGTAGCCGCAGGCACCACAATAGGTTGGTTCAGGTGAAACGCTGAAACCACCTTAGGGAGAAACTGAGGACGAGTCCTCAATTCCGCCCTGTCCGAATGGAAAATCAGATAAGGGCTTTTACAGGATAAAGCCGCCAATTCTGACACGCGCCTGGCCCAGGCCAGGGCCAACAGCATGACCACTTTCCATGTGAGATATTTTAACTCCACAGATTTAAGTGGTTCAAACCAATGTGACTTTTGGAATCCAAAAACTACATTGATATCCCAAAGTGCCACTGAAGGCACAAAAGGAGGCTGTATATGCAGTACCCCTTTTACAAACGTCTGAACTTCAGGGACTGAAGCTAGTTCTTTTTGGAAGAAAATTGACAGGGCCGAAATTTGAACCTTAATGGACCCCAATTTCAGGCCCATAGACACTCCTGTTTGCAGGAAATGTAGGAAACGACCCAGTTGAATTTCCTCCGTCGGGCCTTACTGGCCTCGCACCACGCAACATATTTTCGCCAAATGCGGTGATAATGTTTTGCGGTTACATCCTTCCTGGCTTTGATCAGGATAGGGATGACTTCATCCGGAATGTCTTTTCAGGATCCGGCGTTCAACCGCCATGCCGTCAAACGCAGCCGTGGTAAGTCTTGGAACAGACAGGGTCCTTGCTGGAGCAGGTCCCTTCTTAGAGGTAGAGGCCACGGATCCTCCGTGAGCATCTCTTGAAGTTCCGGTTACCAAGTCCTTCTTGGCCAATCCGGAGCCACGAATATAGTGCTTACTCCTCTCCATCTTATCAATCTCAGTACCTTGGGTATGAGAGGCAGAGGAGGGAACACATACACTGACTGGTACATCCACGGTGTTACCAGAACGTCTACAGCTATTGCCTGAGGGTCCCTTGACCTGGCGCAATACCTGTCGAGTTTTTCCCAACGGTTTATAATCATGTGGAAGACTTCTGGGTGAAGTCCCCACTCTCCCGGGTGGAGGTCGTCCCGGAATGAATACTGCTGACAGTGCTATCACATGATTTTCCGCCCAGCGAAGAATCCTTGCAGCTTCTGCCATTGCCCTCCTGCTTCTTGTGCCACCCTGTCTGTTTACGTGGGTGACTGCCGTGATGTTGTCCGACTGGATCAACACCGGCTGACCTTGAAGCAGAGGTCTTGCTAAGCTTAGAGCATTGTAAATGGCCCTTAGCTTCAGGATATTTATGTGAAGTGATGTCTCCAGACTTGACCATAAGCCCTGGATATTCCTTCCCTGTGTGACTGCTCCCCAGCCTCGCAGGCTGGCATCCGTGGTCACCAGGACCCAGTCCTGAATGCCGAATCTGCGGCCCTCTAGAAGATGAGCACTCTGCAACCACCACAGGAGGGACACCCTTGTCCTTGGTGACAGGGTTATCCGCTGATGCATCTGAAGATGCGACCCGGACCATTTGTCCAGCAGGTCCCACTGGAAAGTTCTTGCGTGGAATCTGCCGAATGGGATTGCTTCTTAGGAAGCCACCATTTTACCCAGAACCCTTGTGCATTGATGCACTGAGACTTGGCTCGGTTTTAGGAGGTTCCTGACTAGCTCGGATAACTCCCTGGCTTTCTCCTCCGGGAGAAAAGCCTTTTTCTGGACTGTGTCCAGGATCATCCCTAGGAACAGAAGACAAGTCGTCGGAACCAGCTGCGATTTTGGAATATTGAGAATCCAATCGTGCTGCCGCAACACTACCTGAAATAGTGCTACACCGACCTCCAACTGTTCCCTGGATCTTACCCTTATCAGGGAATCGTCCAAGTAAAGGATAACTAAAATTCCCTTCCTTCGAAGGAATATCATCATTTCGGCCATTACCTTGGTAAAGACCCGGGGTGCCGTGGACCATCCATACGGCAGCGTCTGAACTGATAGTGACAGTTCTGTACCATAAACCTGAGGTACCCTTGATGAGAAGGGTAAATTTTGACATGAAGGTAAGCATCCTTGATGTCCCCAGACATCATGTAGTCCCCTTCTTCCAGGTTCGCAATCACTGCTCTGAGTGACTCAATCTTGAATTTGAACCTCTGTATGTAAGTGTTCAAAGATTTTAGATTTAGAATCGGTCTCACCGAGCCGTCCGGCTTCGGTACCACAACAGTGTGGAATAATACCCCGTTCCCTGTTGCAGGAGGGGTACCTTGTTATCACCTGCTGGGAATACAGCTTGTGAATGGCTTCCAAAACAGTCTCCCTGTCAGAAGGAGACATCGGTAAAGCCGACTTTAGGAAACGGCGAGGGGGAGACGTCTCGAATTCTAATTTGTACCCCTGAGATATCACCTGAAGGATCCAGGGGTCTACTTGCGAGTGAGCCCACTGCGCGCTGAAATTCATTGAGACGGGCCCCCCACCGTGCCTGATTCTGCTTGTAAAGCCCCAGCGTCATACTGAGGGCTTGGCAGAGGCGGGAGAGGGTTTCTGTTCCTGGGAACTGGCTGATTTCTGCAGCCTTTTTCCTCTCCCTCTGTCACGGGGCAGAAATTAGGAATCTTTTGCCCGCTTGTCCACGAAAAGACTGCGCCTGATAATACGGCGTTTTCTCATGTTGAGAGGCGACCTGGGGTACAAACGTGGATTTCCCAGCTGTTGCCGTGGCCACCAGGTCTGAAAGACCGACCCCAAATAACTCCTCCCTTAATAAGGCAATACTTCCAAATGCCGTTTGGAATACGCATCACCTGACCACTGACGTGTCCATAACCCTCTACTGGTAGAAATGGACAACGCACTTTTACTTGATGCCAGTCGGCAAATATTCCGCTGTGCATCACGCATATATAGAAATGCATCTTTTAAATGCTCTATAGGCAAAAATATACTGTCCCTATCTAGGGTATCAATATTTTCAGTCAGGGAATCCGACCACGCCAACCCAGCACTGCACATCCAGGCTGAGGCGATTGCTGGTCGCAGTATAACACCAGTATGTGTGTAAATACATTTTAGGATACCCTCCTGCTTTCTATCAGCAGGATCCTTAAGGGCGGCCATCTCAGGAGAGGGTAGAGCCCTTACAAGCGTGTGAGCGCTTTATCCACCCTAGGGGGTGTTTCCCAACGCACCCTAACCTCTGGCGGGAAAGGATATAATGCCAATAACATTTTAGAAATTATCAGTTGTTATCGGGGGAAACCCACGCATCATCACACACCTCATTTAATTTCTCAGATTCAGGAAAACTACAGGTAGTTTTTCCTCACCGAACATAATACCCCTTTTTGGTGGTACTCGTATTATCAGAAATGTGTAAAACATTTTTCATTGCCTCAATCATGTAACGTGTGGCCCTACTGGAAGTCACATTTGTCTCTTCACCGTCGACACTGGAGTCAGTATCCGTGTCGGCGTCTATATCTGCCATCTGAGGTAACGGGCGCTTTAGAGCCCCTGACGGCCTATGAGACGTCTGGACAGGCACAAGCTGAGTAGCCGGCTGTCTCATGTCAACCACTGTCTTTTATACAGAGCTGACACTGTCACGTAATTTCTTCCAACAGTTCATCCACTCAGGTGTCGACCTCCTAGGGGGTGACATCACTATTACAGGCAATCTGCTCCGTCTCCACATCATTTTTCTCCTCATACATGTCGACACAAATGTACCGACATACAGCACACACACAGGGAATGCTCTGATAGAGGACAGGACCCCACTAGCCCTTTGGGGAGACAGAGGGAGAGTTTGCCAGCACACACCAGAGCGCTATATATATACAGGGATAACCTTATATAAGTGTTTTTCCCCTTATAGCTGCTGTATCTTTAATACTGCGCGTAATTAGTGCCCCCCCTCTCTTTTTTAACCCTTTCTGTAGTGTAGTGACTGCAGGGGAGAGCCAGGGAGCTTCCCTCCAACGGAGCAGTGAGGGAAAATGGCGCCAGTGTGCTGAGGAGATAGGCTCCGCCCCCTTATCGGCGGCCTTATCTCCCGTTTTTCTATGTATTTTGGCAGGGGATAAATGCATCCATATAGCCCAGGAGCTATATGTGATGCATTTTTTGCCATCCAAGGTGTTTATTATTGCGTCTCAGGGCGCCCCCTCACAGCGCCCTGCACCCTCAGTGACCGGAGTGTGAAGTGTGCTGAGAGCAATGGCGCACAGCTGCAGTGCTGTGCGCTACCTTGTTGAAGACAGGACGTCTTCTGCCGCCGATTTTCCGGACCTCTTCTGCCTTCTGGCTCTGTAAGGGGGCCGGCGGCGCGGCTCTGGGACCCATCCAGGCTGGGCCTGTGATCGTCCCTCTGGAGCTAATGTCCAGTAGCCTAAGAAGCCCAATCCACTCTGCACGCAGGTGAGTTCGCTTCTTCTCCCCTTAGTCCCTCGATGCAGTGAGCCTGTTGCCAGCAGGTCTCACTGAAAATAAAAAACCTAAACTATACTTTTATTCTAAGCAGCTCAGGAGAGCCCCTAGTGTGCACCCTTCTCGTTCGGGCACAAAGATCTAACTGAGGCTTGGAGGAGGGTCATGGGGGGAGGAGCCAGTGCACACCAGATAGTCCTAAAGCTTTCTTTAGATGTGCCCAGTCTCCTGCGGAGCTGCTGTTCCCCATGGTCCTTACGGAGTCCCCAGCATCCACTTAGGACGTTAGAGAAATATATTTTAAGTACAGTGCACACTTTTGCTGCCAGAGTGCCATACTGCCAGTGTGACTGACCAGTGACCACACTGACCACCAGTATATTGTGATTGTCTGCTTAGGACGGAGTACTACTTGCTGATAGTGTGACCAGTGACCATTGACCACCAGTTTAATTAATCCATTCTCTGCCTGAAAAAAAATGATACACAGTGTGACACAGTCACATACCATATCTGTGCTCAGCCTCAGTGTGCTGCATCATCATATGTAATACTGTATATCATTATCTGACTGTGCTGAGTGCTCACTGCTCACACAGCTTAATTGTGGGGGAGACTGGGGAGCAGTTATAGCAGGAGTACATATTTTAAGTACAGTGCACACTTTTGCTGCCAGAGTGCCACTGCCAGTGTGACTGACCAGTGACCACTGACCACCAGTATTGTGATTGTCTGCTGACCACCAGTATATTGTGATTGTCTGCCTGAAAAAGTTAAACACTCGTCGTGTGGTGTTTTTATAAACGCATTCTGCAGACAGTGTCCAGCAGGTCCGTCATTACATAATATATACCTGTCCGGCTGCAGTACTAGTGTGATATATATATATTTTAATTTTATCTCATTATCATCCAGTCTATATTAGCAGCAGACACAGTACGGTAGTCCACGGCTGTAGCTACCTCTGTGTCGGCAGTCGCTCGTCCATCCTTAATTGTATACCACCTACCCGTGGTTTTTTTTTTTCTATCTTCTTGATACTAGTAGCTTACTTTAGGAGTCTGCAGTGCTGACAGACAGTGTCCAGCAGGTCCGTCATTACATAATATATACCTGTCCGGCTGCAGTACTAGTGTGATATATATATATATTTTCATTTTATCTCATTATCATCCAGTCTATATTAGCAGCAGACACAGTATGGTAGTCCACGGCTGTAGCTACCTCTGTGTCGGCAGTCGCTCGTCCATCCATAATTGTATACCACCTACCCGTGTTTTTTTTTTTTTTTCCTATCTTCTTGATACTAGTAGCTTACTTTAGGAGTCTGCAGTGCTGACAGACAGTGTCCAGCAGGTCCGTCATTACATAATATATACCTGTCCGGCTGCAGTACTAGTGTGATATATATATATATTTTAATTTTATCTCATTATCATCCAGTCTATATTAGCAGCAGACACAGTACGGTAGTCCACGGCTGTAGCTACCTCTGTGTCGGCAGTCGCTCGTCCATCCATAATTGTATACCACCTACCCGTAGTTTTTTTTTTTTTCTATCTTCTTGATACTAGTAGCTTACTTTAGGAGTCTGCAGTGCTAACAGACAGTGTCCAGCAGGTCCGTCATTACATAATATATACCTGTCCGGCTGCAGTACTAGTGTGATATATATATATATTTTAATTTTATCTCATTATTATCCAGTCTATATTAGCAGCAGACACAGTACGGTAGTCCACGGCTGTAGCTACCTCTGTGTCGGCAGTCGCTCGTCCATCCATAATTGTATACCACCTACCCGTGGTTTTTTTTTTTCTATCTTCTTGATACTAGTAGCTTACTTTAGGAGTCTGCAGTGCTGACAGACAGTGTCCAGCAGGTCCGTCATTACATAATATATACCTGTCCGGCTGCAGTACTAGTGTGATATATATATATATATATATTTTAATTTTATCTCATTATCATCCAGTCTATATTAGCAGCAGACACAGTACGGTAGTCCACGGCTGTAGCTACCTCTGTGTCGGCAGTCGCTCGTCATCCATAAGTATACTAGTATCCATCCATCTCCATTGTTTACCTGAGGTGCCTTTTAGTTGTGCCTATTAAAATATGGAGAACAAAAATGTTGAGGTTCCAAAAATAGGGAAAGATCAAGATCCACTTCCACCTCGTGCTGAAGCTGCTGCCACTAGACATGGCCGAGACGATGAAATTCCATCAACATCGTCTGCCAAGGCCGATGCCCAATGTCATAGTACAGAGCATGTAAAATCCAAAACACCAAATATCAGTAAAAAAAGGACTCAAAAATCTAAAATAAAATTGTCGGAGGAGAAGCGTAAACTTGCCAATATGCCATTTACCACACGGAGTGGCAAGGAACGGCTGAGGCCCTGGCCTATGTTCATGGCTAGTGGTTCAGCTTCACATGAGGATGGAAGCACTCAGCCTCTGGCTAGAAAAATGAAAAGACTCAAGCTGGCAAAAGCACAGCAAAGAACTGTGCGTTCTTCGAAATCCCAAATCCACAAGGAGAGTCCAATTGTGTCGGTTGCGATGCCTGTCCTTCCCAACACTGGACGTGAAGAGCATGCGCCTTCCACCATTTGCACGCCCCCTGCACGTGCTGGAAGGAGCACCCGCAGTCCAGTTCCTGATAGTCAGATTGAAGATGTCAGTGTTGAAGTACACCAGGATGAGGAGGATATGGGTGTTGCTGGCGCTGGGGAGGAAATTGACAAGGAGGATTCTGATGGTGAGGTGGTTTGTTTAAGTCAGGCACCCGGGGAGACACCTGTTGTCCGTGGGAGGAATATGGCCATTGACATGCCTGGTGAAAATACCAAAAAAAATCAGCTCTTCGGTGTGGAAGTATTTCAACAGAAATGCGGACAACATTTGTCAAGCCGTGTGTTGCCTTTGTCAAGCTGTAATAAGTAGGGGTAAGGACGTTAACCACCTCGGAACATCCTCCCTTATACGTCACCTGCAGCGCATTCATAATAAGTCAGTGACAAGTTCAAAAACTTTGGGCGACAGCGGAAGCAGTCCACTGACCAGTAAATCCCTTCCTCTAGTAACCAAGCTCACGCAAACCACCCCACCAACTCCCTCAGTGTCAATTTCCTCCTTCCCCAGGAATGCCAATAGTCCTGCAGGCCATGTCACTGGCAATTCTGACGAGTCCTCTCCTGCCTGGGATTCCTCCGATGCATCCTTGCGTGTAAAGCCTACTGCTGCTGGCGCTGCTGTTGTTGCTGCTGGGAGTCGATGGTCATCCCAGAGGGGAAGTCGTAAGACCACTTTTACTACTTCCACCAAGCAATTGACTGTCCAACAGTCCTTTGCGAGGAAGATGAAATATCACAGCAGTCATCCTGCTGCAAAGCGGATAACTGAGGCCTTGGCATCCTGGGTGGTGAGAAACGTGGTTCCGGTATCCATCATTACTGCAGAGCCAACTAGAGACTTGTTGGAGGTACTGTGTCCCCGGTACCAAATACCATCTAGGTTCCATTTCTCTAGGCAGGCGATACCGAAAATGTACACAGACCTCAGAAAAAGAGTCACCAGTGTCCTAAAAAATGCAGCTGTACCCAATGTCCACTTAACCACGGACATGTGGACAAGTGGAGCAGGGCAGGGTCAGGACTATATGACTGTGACAGCCCACTGGGTAGATGTATGGACTCCCGCCGCAAGAACAGCAGCGGCGGCACCAGTAGCAGCATCTCGCAAACGCCAACTCTTTCCTAGGCAGGCTACGCTTTGTATCACCGGTTTCCAGAATACGCACACAGCTGAAAACCTCTTACGGCAACTGAGGAAGATCATCGCGGAATGGCTTACCCCAATTGCACTCTCCTGTGGATTTGTGGCATCGGACAACGCCAGCAATATTGTGTGTGCATTAAATCTGGGAAAATTCCAGCACGTCCCATGTTTTGCACATACCTTGAATTTGGTGGTGCAGAATTATTTAAAAAACGAGAGGGGCGTGCAAGAGATGCTATCGGTGGCCAGAAGAATTGCGGGACACTTTCGGCGTACAGGCACCACGTACAGAAGACTGGAGCAACACCAAAAACGCCTGAACCTGCCCTGCCATCATCTGAAGCAAGAAGTGGTAACGAGGTGGAATTCAACCCTCTATATGCTTCAGAGGTTGGAGGAGCAGCAAAAGGCCATTCAAGCCTATACAACTGAGCACGATATAGGAGGTGGAATGCACCTGTCTCAAGCGCAGTGGAGAATGATTTCAACGTTGTGCAAGGTTCTGCAACCTTTTGAACTTGCCACACGTGAAGTCAGTTCAGACACTGCCAGCCTGAGTCAGGTCATTCCCTTCATCAGGCTTTTGCAGAAGAAGCTGGAGACATTGAAGGAGGAGCTAAAACAGAGCGATTCCGCTAGGCATGTGGGACTTGTGGATGGAGCCCTTCATTCGCTTAACCAGGATTCACGGGTGGTCAATCTGTTGAAATCAGAGCACTATATTTTGGCCACCGTGCTCGATCCTAGATTTAAAACCTACGTTGTATCTCTCTTTCCGGCAGACACAAGTCTGCAGGGGTTCAAAGACCTGCTGGTGAGAAAATTGTCAAGTCAAGCGGAACGCGACCTGTCAACATCTCCTCCTTCACATTCTCCCGCAACTGGGGGTGCGAGGAAAAGGCTCAGAATTCCGAGCCCACCCGCTGGCGGTGATGCAGGGCAGTCTGGAGCGACTGCTGATGCTGACATCTGGTCCGGACTGAAGGACCTGCCAACGATTACGGACATGTCGTCTACTGACTGCATATGATTCTCTCCCCATTGAAAGAATGGTGGAGGATTATATGAGTGACCGCATCCAAGTAGGCACGTCAGACAGTCCGTACTTATACTGGCAGGAAAAAGAGGCAATTTGGAGGCCCTTGCACAAACTGGCTTTATTCTACCTAAGTTGCCCTCCCACAAGTGTGTACTCCGAAAGAGTGTTTAGTGCCGCCGCTCACCTTGTCAGCAATCGGCGTACGAGGTTACTTCCAGAAAATGTGGAGAAGATGATGTTCATTAAAATGAATTATAATCAATTCCTCCGTGGAGACATTGACCAGCAGCAATTGCCTCCACAAAGTACACAGGGAGCTGAGATGGTGGATTCCAGTGGGGACGAATTGATAATCTGTGAGGAGGGGGATGTACACGGTGATATATCGGAGGATGATGATGAGGTGGACATCTTGCCTCTGTAGAGCCAGTTTGTGCAAGGAGAGATTAATTGCTTCTTTTTTGGTGGGGGTCCAAACCAACCCGTCATTTCAGTCACAGTCATGTGGCAGACCCTGTCACTGAAATGATGGGTTGGTTAAAGTGTGCATGTCCTGTTTATACAACATAAGGGTGGGTGGGAGGGCCCAAGGACAATTCAATCTTGCACCTCTTTTTTCTTTAATTTTTCTTTGCGTCATGTGCTGTTTGGGGAGTATTTTTTTGAAGGGCCATCCTGCGTAACACTGCAGTGCCACTCCTAGATGGGCCAGGTGTTTGTGTCGGCCACTAGGGTCGCTTAGCTTACTCACACAGCTACCTCATTGCGCCTCTTTTTTTTCTTCTTTGCGTCATGTGCTGTTTGGGGAGTGTTTTTTGAAGGGCCATCCTGCGTGACACTGCAGTGCCACTCCTAGATGGGCCAGGTGTTTGTGTCGGCCACTAGGGTCGCTTAGCTTACTCACACAGCTACCTCATTGCGCCTCTTTTTTTCTTTGCGTCATGTGCTGTTTGGGGAGTAGTTTTTTGAAGGGCCATACTGCGTGACACTGCAGTGCCACTCCTAGATGGGCCAGGTGTTTGTGTCGGCCACTTGGGTCGTTGAGCTTAGTCACACAGCTACCTCATTGCGCCTCTTTTTTTCTTTGCATCGTGTGCTGTTTAAGGAGTGTTTTTTGGAAGGGCCATCCTGCGTGACACTGCAGTGCCACTCCTAGATGGGCCAGGTGTTTGTGTCGGCCACTTGGGTCGCTGAGCTTAGTCACACAGCTACCTCATTGCGCCTCTTTTTTTCTTTGCGTCATGTGCTGTTTGGGGAGTGTTTTTTGGAAGGGCCATCCTGCGTGACACTGCAGTGCCACTCCTAGATGGGCCAGGTGTTTGTGTCGGCCACTTGGGTCGTTGAGCTTAGTCACACAGCTACCTCATTGCGCCTCTTTTTTTCTTTGCGTCATGTGCTGTTTGGGGAGTGTTTTTGGAAGGGCCATCCTGCGTGACACTGCAGTGCCACTCCTAGATGGGCCAGGTGTTTGTGTCGGCCACTTGGGTCGTTGAGCTTAGTCACACAGCTACCTCATTGCGCCTCTTTTTTTCTTTGCGTCATGTGCTGTTTGGGGAGTGTTTTTTGGAAGGGCCATCCTGCGTGACACTGCAGTGCCACTCCTAGATGGGCCAGGTGTTTGTGTCGGCCACTTGGGTGGCTTAGCTTAGTCATCCAGCGACCTCGGTGCAAATTTTAGGACTAAAAATAATATTGTGAGGTGTAAGGTGTTCAGAATAGACTGAAAATGAGTGGAAATTATGGTTTTTGAGGTTAATAATACTTTGGGATCAAAATGACCCCCAAATTCTATGATTTAAGCTGATTTTTAGGGTTTTTTGAAAAAAACACCCGAATCCAAAACACACCCGAATCCGACAAAAAAAATTCGGTGAGGTTGTCAAAGTCAGAAAAATGTCTCTATGCACGTTGCCATATTTGCACCGCACACTGGTCCGCGCTGCGCATGCGTACGCTCTCCCGTGAAGGCGCATACCCGCGATAGCGTGCACTCGCAGGCGCGGTATGCGTATTTACGGTAGAGTTTATGTAGTCGTAGCGTGCGACTCATTCGTTACAAATGTTCACAATTAATGTAGTTTGTAGATCATGGTCCCCTTGATAGATTCTGAAAGTTTGGTTAATATAGAATGTCCCTGAGCTGAGGAATCCCTCTTTGCATCGTACGAAGGGTCTAACAGGAATCATACAGCAGTGTTTGGTACCCATCGGAAGAGTATTTAATTAGTAATATTCCGGTGTTGGTTTGGAGCGTATTAATCGCTCGTGCGAATAGTTATGGACATAAGAAGTTTATGTCCATTTCTATTATTTACACATACTCAGGTATGCGGCGGGAAACCCAGTTTCCCACCCACCTGAGCTGTTGGAAATCGTCACAGCCCACCTGTATGAATCACCCTATGACCTTTTGTTATGATGCAGGGCCGAATTCCTTCGGCCAATGGACAATGGGATTGTAGGACCAGGAGATTGCATTGTGTGTGGGGCATAAATAGGCAGGCCGACCACATCCAGCTCTCACTCTTCAACGGTTCTCATTGCTGAAAATCGGGTGCTGGATGTCCAGGCGCATGCGATCGATTCCCCTTGTGCGTAAGTTTTCTCTCCGTAATCATTGTCTTTCTGTGAGCCAATTTCTCTCATCTCTCTCTCTCTCTCTCTCTCTCTCTCTGTTCTGTTCTCTCATATCTCCCCTAGACTAGGCTAGTATTGTATTGTATTAGATAGTATTGTATTGTATTGCATTTAGGTCAGTGTAGTATTGTCTTTTTTGTATTTATTGTTTAGTTCTGTGGTTAGGAAGTCTCTGTTATATTGTAGTGTATCATTTGTACTGTTATCCCCATTTACAAATATATTAGATATAATACAGTTAATAGGCCTTGGAACCTAAACCAGTATCTGTGTATTTTCTATAGTGTTAAGTGTTCACTTGAGCGTCGGTGACGCTCAAGCAGCTTTGTAGTTAGTCAGGTTACACAAGGTTGCACTTACACCCTGTATTCACATTAAGTTATTCTGTGTATTTCATTGGTATAAGGTTTATACATAAAGGTATAGCGCTGTGAGCGTCTGCATCGCTGGTGACCTCCTCGTGGTCTCGAGCGTACGCTACGCTACAGCGAATCATTACTCTAGTCATAACCAATAACGTGTCCTGTGATCACTGGGCCGTGAGCGAACGTGACGCTTGAGCGTCTCGCTTACTGCTGAGCGATCGTTACGCAACTAGCGTACCATTACGGTACTTCTTAAGCAAACAGCGTACAGTGTTCTTAGACTTCATAAAGGGTTGTTTATACGACAAAGGAATTTAGCATTGTCAATTGGGGACTCGTCCTATCCTTCTCACATCTGCACTAGGTAGATCAGCAGACATTATCCCCCCAGCAAAGGGTGGGAGGTTGTCTCCCAGTGCTGACGGGATAAGCGTCTGCTTCGCTTAGATAAAGAGTGCTGAAGGAATCCGGGAACCGGAAGTAAGAACAAAACGCTTGTGTCTTTTAAAACTGTTTTATTTCTCTTCTGTCTTGCGTATACACGCACGCATACATATATCTGCATTTTCTGTTTCATTTTCGTATATCACTATTCCTGTTTGCCAAATTTTATAGTTGATAGAAAGTGCTAAAAAGAGATTTGCTGTTATTTCATAGTAGAGGTGATAGTTAAAGTATAGACCAACACACGGCTTGTCTGGGAGATAAGGCAGTCAGTGTGGTGGGCGGTAGATGATCAGGGATCATTTACGTTGATAAAAATAGAAATTGTGTTACGGTGGATCTTTATATTGCGTACACGTGTCTATAACAAAGACTAGCGTACGCAATCCAAAGGCAGACGCACGCAGCGTACATTACGCAACGTAGCGTCTGGTTACGCCCACGTAGCTCAAAATCACGAAAGGTTGAATTAACGCAAAGGCGATAAGTAACGCACAGCGGTAAATAACGCGACGCGGTAAATAACGCAAATCTATTTTTGGAAAATCTGAAATTTAGTTTAACAGATCCTGCTCCTAATTGGTAACACTGCTGGCCTGAAGAAAAATTTCTGCGCAGAAATAGATATAGAAACAAAGTGTACATGTGTTGAGTGAGTGTGGTTTTGTATACATAAGTTTATACAACTTTAAGGTGGAACCAAAAGGAAAGTCGGGTACTCGTCAAGGGACATACGTGTAAGTGACATATACGGTGGCTAAGGAGGCATCCTTGGTTAAATAATATTTGAGCATTAGAGTATAGCGGACCATAAGGTAACAAGACCAGGAGGTCATAAGGTAACAAGACCAGGAGGTCATAAGGAACAAGACCAGGAGGTCACAAAATAGACAAAGAGGTCCGCTATAAAAGTCCAGTGGCACAACGCCTGGGGTGTTGGTGCAGAACCCATATAGGCCATAAGCTCTTGCTGAAGGAATCGCGGCCGGAAACATCGATTCCATTGATCTTTCAGTACATGACAAGTAGTGCTTGTGTACTGAACGATTGGACCGCACGTAATTGTGTGCAGTAGTTAGTAATCTGACCTAATACCATTAGAGTAAAGTGGTCACAAACGCTATTTGTACACTCTGACGTGATTTGTGTAATTTTTTATTTTTAAAGGGAAGTTCGCTGGTCACTCGGGAACTATCCAACAACCGATACTTGCTGGGGACTGGTAGGTCCAGCACGCCCCAGTAAATAAAGGTTCACAGGGGCCCTGGGTTGGGTACCGCAGCTCTGGTTACAGTGATTGCAGTACTGGCCAACGTGGGCGAGAAGTAAGTGGGGTACTTGGTAAACCACCACCGCCGGCCTGCCCAGGACATCTTGGTTTGTTTGTAAGGGTTCGCTGAAAACCTTGAGATAAAGATCCAAGGAGGAATAAGCAACACCTGCAGATTATGGGGGCCATTTGTTCAGGTAGGGGGCGATCAACCTCGGTTCGGGTTGATTCAGGGAACCGGCCAGTCGGGTCGGCATGATATGTGATGTGTGAGAAATATGGAAATCACGCTGAAGTTTTATGTGATGAATGGGAGAGAATGACTGTACAAGACAGGGACAAATTCCCAAGAATAGGTAGCTTCAGTCCAGAAGTGTTACAAAATTTAAGGAGGAGGATATGTCCCATTGAACCAACAAAGGGACGAAGTAAACATTATGATTATTTGCAGTTAGGGCAACAGGAAGGTGAATTACAAAGAGATTCAACTGACTTTTCTGAGAGGAGAGACAGTGGCATCAGGAGAGGAGTTGATTGCGGAGAGAAAAGCACAAGGTTGAACAATAAAAACGCTCTTAGCAACTGTAGTATAGAGTATAAGAACAAGTGTAATAAATGTAACAATGATTATTGTAATACTGTTGAATGTACAACTATTAACCCATGCAAGTTGCATCCCATGTCAAACTTCCCCCAGGAATACACTCATGAAAGTGAGGCCAGAACAATGTCAGCACCTCTTCCGAAAGCCATCCTACAAGACACCCAGGTGGACGCGACCAAATTGGTAAAGGCAATAATCGAACCCTCTAACGGAGGGTCAGGTGAGGTCGTGTCCACAGGTACGTACAATGTTTCATGTCACGCACAAACAAATATACCCCAAAATGTAAGACCAACACAAGATGATGTAACTGAGCTCGATCTGGCCAGGGTGATCTCAGTCCCCAATGGGAAGACTGACGATCAGGGAATCATTCCCGTCAAGGACAGTGCAATGCGCTGTCTCTGGTCCCGGACCGAATTGAGATCAATTATGTCTGAATTTCCTGATCCTAGGAAAAATCTAGCCAAATGTCAAAGGTTTATTAAAGAACTAGGAAACGCCACAGAACCCACCAACAAAGAGTGGCGGACAGTGCTGAGGGCATGTTTGCCCTCCAGGGTTGACCCTGAAAAATTCATTGCTGATTGTAAATTAAACACAGAGGTACTTTGTATGGAGGAACACAATCAGGAATGTATTAGGCAGATTAACCGACAGTTAGGAATATATTTCCCCGCTGCTGTCAAGTGGAATGACATTTTCTCCATAAGGCAAAACGAAAGGGAAAATGTTTCTAATTATTTCAATCGAGCACTGCAAATAATGGCTAGAAACACTGGGATCGCAGACATCAAGACAAATGCACAACATAAAGGAATAGCGGTTAAGGTATTGATGAATGGTTTAAAAGATGAATTAAAAACAAGGGTACAGACCACCAACCCAAACTGGAGAGATATCTCGGTGACCGCACTAAGAGAGGCCGTCATCAATCAGGATCAGAATATCACCAGATACAGAGAGTCACAAAGAGATAAGTTAATGGCAGCAAATATACAGGCCCAAACCACAAGACCACCTCAACAAAAGCCCCACACCCCTGCGAGAAATCCAGATATGGTAGTCTGTTACCATTGTCATTAAAAGGGACACATTGCCAGAGATTGTAGATCAAGAGAAAGACAACACCATAATCACAAAATCCAAGGAATCAGGGAAGTACAGGGGAAACGATTGATGATGATGAGCATCCGAGCGTTTGAGGAGGCATCAAATCAACCAAAACCTCAGGTCATTGACACGTGGAGGAAACCCAGGATTTGTTATCATTGTAGGAGAGAAGGGCATTATGCCAGCAACTGTAATAACCCACATAAAGTTAGACCCCCTAGACCAAGAAATGAGCAAAATTACAACACACACACCATTATAATCAGAGATCCGACAGGAAGAACTCAGGCCCACACTCATGGTATGTAGTCAGGAAAGGTGAACATTAGGAATGGAGGCAAGCCTGAGGTAACGGTTAATAAGGTGGGAGGTCATTCACTGAAGACACAGGAATGACCAGGTGAAAAGTTGTAAATGTATTCGTGAAAAATGTTTTCCTCTCTCTCTCTATCCCCATCTCTGACGAGTATTGGTAAGAATTCACACATTGCATACCCACTTGGTCCTTGCAGAAGTCTACCAAACCCCAGCATGACCTCCGCCACAATGTATTTCTGGCCAGATACAGACAGTGGAGTAATGCAGGTGCTGGTGGGGAGGGACTGCTCAAGGAGACCAGTAGACACATAGATATGACAGCCTGATAATCTGACAATGTTTTTTTTAATTGCTAACAATGTTTTCTCAATGTTGACAATGTTTAAAAATGTTTGTTTCTCTTTTCTCATTGGTGGTTACTGTCGAGTTATGTAATGTATATATGCACATGAATTGTTCTCTATCTCTTTTGTTTTTTTTTTGTTGTCTCTCTCTTCTCACTCATGTTTTATGGTTTAAAGATAGTATGTCACCCCTCAGTTGGACCAATGGTAATGCCAGATTTTTGCTCCTTACAGAAAGATCGTCGGTTGGGAAGGAACATTGCATCACCAGAATGTTCGTTTGGAAGACTGAGAGACAGCACCTTTGAGAGGACAGCAGAACAAGAAGAACAACAAGACGAGAGAACTTATTATCGTAACAAGTTCTCTCCCCCTCAAACTGTTTTCTTATACCCCCTTTACAAATTTCTTCTTTTCTCCTCCTGTAAGATGGACTTGCCCCAAGAGACTGTGATATGGATTTTTCCGTTAACCATGATGTTGACCAGAGCAGTCTGTTTCGGTGAGAGTACCAGCGAGGTCGAGAAAGGATCCAGAAAGGTCCTGATGACTGAGACGGAGGTGTAAATTTCCAATAGCAACCCAATCACCAAGCAAAGGCGAGTACCGGGCACGATCTAACAACCATGTTATCTGTAAACATTTTCTTTGAAGGATTGTTAGTTCAAAAAGAAAAACTGTATCTGTAGGCTCTGTGACAATGGTTGAAGATGGATGCATAAAGAAATGCCAATCCAGTTTTAATATCCATATGGACCGGCATCCATTGAGTGACTATCACTCCTTAGTGGGTAACGTGTTAAACCAAACAGATTGTTGGGTATGCTCTCAAGTACCTCAGGGTCACAGCAAATCAGGGCTAGTACCATTTCCTTTAACATTAGGGGAGGTACTTGAGCTAAGTGGTGGGAGACCGGTGGATCGGAGGTTTAACATCTCCAGCCCTCCTAGTTTGAAGCTCCACCAATACCATGTGGATAGGTCCCTCATATGTTTTAACATCTCCAATCCCAGAAAACCGGGAAATTGGGAAGTGTCATGGAGCAACCTTACCATGACCTTTTCACACAGAGCAGATAGAATGCCTACAGATACAGAGCTCGTACGCCATATAGCCAGTAGAGGAAAATCTTTTCGGTATCGATATACCTTAGGAAATAGGATTACTAGAGTTGGAGAGGTATCACCAGGATACTGTGCACATATCGTACAAACTGATACGTGCATTAAGCAGATGGAAGAATTAGGGTCAGGAGATTTCACCTGGAAGGTTTGTAACATGGTCATGTCCTTCTCCGTCCCTTATGTTCTCCCCGATGACGCATATTTCATATGCGGGAGAAAGGCGTACAAGTGGCTTGCCCCAAACTCTGAAGGATTGTGTTATATTGGAAAAGTATTGCCTGAAGTGATGACTGTTACACATGACAAAATGAAGGACATACACCGTGGTGCCCAAGCTCCTTATACTCACACTCATTACGAGCACCGAGTTAAAAGACAACTGTCAGAAAGGTTAGAGCATCCGGCCTCTGATCTTATCCATGAATCCACCGGGATTCAGGTTCTGGTAGCGTTAGATTTCACTCGTACCGCTCGAGGTGTGATGAATTATAGATACATTTCCGCACTCGCCAATTTGTTAGATAATATCACTGAAATGTATGATGACACGTTTAGATACACTGGAAGAGAACTTCAAGCTTACAAAACAGAACTAGTTCAGCATAGGATGGTTCTTAATTATCTTACAGCAGTAACAGGCGGATATTGTGTTACATTGGCAACACAGTACGGCATAAAGTGTTGCACATATATCACAAATAGCACCGAGGATCCGGTAAAGGTCATAGACCAAAAGATGGACGATATTCTCCAATTGAAGTGGGAATTTCGTCGAAAACACAATCTCACCCTTGCTGCTGTAGGTAATGAGCTGACTGGTTGGGTGTCATGGTTGAACCCGCGAAATTGGTTCTCCGGTTTAGGAGACTGGGCTCAAGGAGTCATAATGGATGTTGGAAAGTTTCTACTATGTATCTTGGGTGTCGTTATATCGATTGGATTGATATTTAGATGCGGGCAGGCTTTAATGAGGTGCAAACAAAGTACAAAAGTGATGAGCTTGAGGAGTGAGGAAACCGTAATTAACCTGGATTTGATTTATGACCCAATGATAGAAACCAGAATGTGATGAAAATGCGATTATACGGTCCGTTTCTTTCACCTGTTTTTCTGCTTTTCTCCAAGATACAAAGACCCCCTTGGACGAGGAAGTTGACGAGACGCTATACAGACAACAGACAAGCACCAAAGAAGAAGATTTGACAACTTTAAATATGGACACTTGATGAACTTTGCCATGGATCCCCAGTTTCCCTAGTATTTTTAAACTCACGCTAGCCCAACATTTTTGTAAATCTGATGGCTCAGACAAAGCTATTTGCTCATGCCCAAGGAGCAATACAGCGCAAAGAAGACGACTCTCAACAGATACCGAACACAACTTCAACAACAGATGTACATTTCCCTGACATAGAATATCATTGCATTTTTTCGTAAGTGTTCTTTATCTTCATCTCTACAACCCCCAGGTAACGACACACATAGACGATAGGGAATACAGGCACAGATAGCAGCAACCACATACCTCCCCCATTCATGTATCATCAACTAAAATGTGCATCCCCATTTTGTTACAACCACAGCCGAAATGAGCTCGGTAGAGTTTGACAGCCCATCCACAGACCTGTACCACAGGATAAGAAGGAATTCAAATGTATACTTCGCAATACCTCGAAGCTAGATTTACCACACGTACGGCACGATGATACATGACCCTCCAAACATGGACTCATACACACATGCTTCTACTTTCTCACTAGGTCATACCCTCTTCACACCTACTCCACTCTTCTCCCCTACCCAACCATGGAAATCAATTAACCCCTGACTTACATTTTTCTCCTTAAATATTTTAGAAGGTGGCAGTTATTATTGACTGCCAAAGGGTGGACTGTCAAAGTCAGAAAAATGTCTCTATGCACGTTGCCATATTTGCACCGCACACTGGTCCGCGCTGCGCATGCGTACGCTCTCCCGTGAAGGCGCATACCCGCGATAGCGTGCACTCGCAGGCGCGGTATGCGTATTTACGGTAGAGTTTATGTAGTCGTAGCGTGCGACTCATTCGTTACAAATGTTCACAATTAATGTAGTTTGTAGATCATGGTCCCCTTGATAGATTCTGAAAGTTTGGTTAATATAGAATGTCCCTGAGCTGAGGAATCCCTCTTTGCATCGTACGAAGGGTCTAACAGGAATCATACAGCAGTGTTTGGTACCCATCGGAAGAGTATTTAATTAGTAATATTCCGGTGTTGGTTTGGAGCGTATTAATCGCTCGTGCGAATAGTTATGGACATAAGAAGTTTATGTCCATTTCTATTATTTACACATACTCAGGTATGCGGCGGGAAACCCAGTTTCCCACCCACCTGAGCTGTTGGAAATCGTCACAGCCCACCTGTATGAATCACCCTATGACCTTTTGTTATGATGCAGGGCCGAATTCCTTCGGCCAATGGACAATGGGATTGTAGGACCAGGAGATTGCATTGTGTGTGGGGCATAAATAGGCAGGCCGACCACATCCAGCTCTCACTCTTCAACGGTTCTCATTGCTGAAAATCGGGTGCTGGATGTCCAGGCGCATGCGATCGTTTCCCCTTGTGCGTAAGTTTTCTCTCCGTAATCATTGTCTTTCTGTGAGCCAATTTCTCTCATCTCTCTCTCTCTCTCTCTCTCTCTCTGTTCTATTCTCTCATATCTCCCCTAGACTAGGCTAGTATTGTATTGTATTAGATAGTATTGTATTGTATTGCATTTAGGTCAGTGTAGTATTGTCTTTTTTGTATTTATTGTTTAGTTCTGTGGTTAGGAAGTCTCTGTTATATTGTAGTGTATCATTTGTACTGTTATCCCCATTTACAAATATATTAGATATAATACAGTTAATAGGCTTTGGAACCTAAACCAGTATCTGTGTATTTTCTATAGTGTTAAGTGTTCACTTGAGCGTCGGTGACGCTCAAGCAGCTTTGTAGTTAGTCAGGTTACACAAGGTTGCACTTACACCCTGTATTCACATTAAGTTATTCTGTGTATTTCATTGGTATAAGGTTTATACATAAAGGTATAGCGCTGTGAGCGTCTGCATCGCTGGTGACCTCCTCGTGGTCTCGAGCGTACGCTACGCTACAGCGAATCATTACTCTAGTCATAACCAATAACGTGTCCTGTGATCACTGGGCCGTGAGCGAACGTGACGCTTGAGCGTCTCGCTTACTGCTGAGCGATCGTTACGCAACTAGCGTACCATTACGGTACTTCTTAAGCAAACAGCGTACAGTGTTCTTAGACTTCATAAAGGGTTGTTTATACGACAAAGGAATTTAGCATTGTCAAGGTTTTGCCAAAACGCGTTCGAACCCAAAACACGGCCGCGGAACCAAACCCAAAACCAAAACACAAAACCCGAAAAATTTCAAGTGCACATCCCTAATATCCAGTAGGTTACACATATGTGAGTATTGTATGGTGATTTACAATGTGCAGGTAATGTTTAATGATATATGTGAATAGAATTGAAGATCAATTGTAGTGTAAATACATGATACGTCTTCTATATCTGGTGTGCAGACTTTCTTGAATAGAATTATCCTAATGATTTTAAAAGTATATTTCCATGTGCAACCCTAGCAAGTATGTTATTAAAAGGTACATAATCAGTGATTCATTATGATAAGTCACTAAATGATAAAAAATGGACATTTGCTTTAATAATATAATAGCAGGAAACAAACAGAACACTCCTTTTCAGTGTATTTCTGGAGGTTTGTGAAAGCGCCTCAGGTATTCAATAGGCTGCAAGTCTTAATATTGTTGTGCAGAACTGAAGGTCGTCTGTTCTTGTAATGATGTCATTTTTTACATTATATGGAGCATATGCTTTTGGATTATGTATTTTATTTTTTTGTTTATGTGCAAATAAGCATCCCAGCCTCAATCAGTGGCTGCGCTCACCCCAATACAGAGCCACACAGAGTCCATAGGTAGGACTCCTTTGAAAACTGAGATGTGGGGCTTTCAGACAGTAACCCTTGGGAGAGGATTGAGAGCTAAAGCTATTTCATGTACCCAAAGTTGTCCAGTGCAGCAGTTGGGACGAGCCATGGTTGAAAGCCTCTAGCTCCTCATGTTAGTGACCTATGTGTAGAGACCCAGTAGATGGCTTTTTGGAAATAGAGTATTCTGGCCAGTAGCAACAAGTAATCTATGGTACCCAGAACTAGAGCTATGCTTGGTCAAAGTTCCAGAACTCTGGCTTCAAGTGTCTAGTCAAAGGAACTTGGTCAGGTCAAAGGTCAGTAATTTTGGGTTCAAGCATCTCGGTGTGATGAATTTATGGGCCCACCATAATTGACACTACTTCCAGTGGGGACAGGGATAGTTGCATGCTCACTGAGCTCTCGTCCCCGGTTCCACAACTTCACCCCCTGCCCAGTAGCTGGCCGCCACTTCCAGCCTGAAGAAATCACTTCAGCCGTGACTGCTGATGCCCACTGTGAGTAACTGAGGTCTGTGACAATTAAGATAGCTATGCCTCATTTCTTGTGTCAAATGTGTACTTTTTTATACCCATATCCATATACATCCAATTCGTATGTTTGTTCATTCTCCATAACATGTCCATTGCTGCTCACCCAATACTGTGTTTAAATCAACCTAAATATTGTTAATATATGCAATTGTGTAATGTTATCTGTTACCCTTTAGATAATGTATTTATGTTAGACCTAGTTTCCTATTGTTATCATACACCACAGTGGACCCTCAGAGGGTGAGTCATATAAGGTACCATTGTCCATGTTTGTTTACTCCCTATTGTCCAAAAGTGAGCTGACCAGACAGGGTGGCTCTCTGACTGATGTAATCACCTTGATTAGAATATGTATTGTATTCCAATGCTGTAAGATCCTAAGACACAGAGGTCACACACACCCCAGCAATATGAAGCTTCTGGAGGTATAAGTAGAGCTACCCAGAGAGCTGAAGAGAGATTCTTTGATCCCAGGCAAAGAAGTGATGTTCTGCCAGGGATCTGCTTGGGGACCCATTATATTGGAATCATCTGGGACTCTGTATTGCTAGAAGAGACTCTCTGCTCCCAGACTAAGACGTAATGTTCTGTCAGGAGATTGTGGTGGGAATTGTCATGTGGAATTGGATTACAGAAGTATGCTGAACTGTGTTATAACCTATTCTGTCAATAAACCCCGATTGGTTTTTCATCTGCCACCAAGCTTGAGTGATTTGGAACCCGATATCTTCACACCCACTTACCATAACATTGTGATGGTGCCGCCCTGGAGATGACCACCAATCGCAGCAACACCATGGACTCTTCATCTGAGCCCAGGCTCGGTGTGCTGCTCCTCCTATGACATGTACCGGTCAGCATTGAGGTGCGTTGACTGTGAAGAGTTAATGGGATGAGGTGAGCAAGGAAGCCAAGGAGGGAGCCAGGGTTGCTCGCCACACTGCAGCCACCATCTTGCCACCGCATGTTTGCTGCTGGCTACTGCATACATCTGGCGCTGGAACCTTCATACTGTGACCAAACCCATGGTCGGCCACTTGCCTACCTCAGGGCCATGTTACTATCAGGTGTCCCTATCTCCAGCTAACACCAGACACCTGACAGGGATATTTGCAAGTGCCACTTCTGGTAGCATGTATAGGCCACAGAGGCTCTGGCACCCCCTACCAACACACCAACAGTCTTTTACTTTTACTTGGGGCTGCAGCAACATTCTCAGGGCTCTACAAAGGCTATCTTAACATAAACTTTTGGTCGCCACTGATTAGTTTTGAACTCTGTTAATCCCGTCCTTTGCTGATTCTGCCACCTACATCAGTTAGGACAGATTGTGGCAATCCGCTTCTTTGGTTGCTGTATTTCTTGTTCCATGCTTTTACCATGTACTTTCGCCACACTCTGTTATGTCTGTATGCTATTCCTCCACCCATGTATCAGTTTTCCCAAATAGGCCGTGGGTCCTTGTATAGCCAACCTCCCACAGTGTAACCTCCATAGTGCGCCCAACATGGCTGCCTCACCTGGCGCACTCATGGATGGCTTGAAAAATACATGAAGCTGATGATTATGGTGGAACCCTACTCTGAGCGTTAGTATGCTGCAACCACCCATTTTATGTCATCGCTTCTAGCAGTAACCTATTCCATCCAGGGTAATCCTATGTAGGGCTCCCTCATCTGGGACACCTTTTGTGAGTGGAACATGACCTGTGGAAGTTATTACTCAAAATTGTCTGCACCAACCCTGCAATATGCTTATTGTGCTCTCTAGGTTTCTGTTGTTTTCACTATTTCTGTGTGGGTTTCTATATTCTGTAATACCAATTCCCTGTGCAATGTACCATGTTACTGATGTCTGTAAAGCGACTTTGAGTCCTACAGGAGAAATGTGCTATATGAATAAAATGATGATGATGATGATGATTATTGTTATTCCAACCTGTGTAGGGGGGGGGGACTGAAATCAAGTAGAAGGCTCTTCAACATTGGTGAGGCTGGATCGGTCAATGGTCAGTAACTTTGGGTTCAAGTTTTTTGTTGTTCATTTGGGCTAGAAACTCAGAAACAGCTTCTAAATTAATTCCATTATGTGGGGTAAAATGGCCTAATACATGTGGAATTTTGGAACCACGGAAGTTGTATAGCCCATGATTAAAACCCGTGTACAGGGAAGCTGGTACCAAGTAGCTGAGTGGACACCTGGTTTGGAAGAGCCATGTTTCTGGAACTCTATCTCTGCCTGGTGATGTCCTAAAGACTCAGCACATGGTTTGCTTTAAAGAGGGCAATCCAGGCTATCAGGGAGTACCTTGTGCTAGGCTATCCAGAACCAGATCTACATTGGGTCAGAGTTTCAAAACGGTGTCTAAGTTTCTCAGTTCAATTGATGGGTAGAATCTCAGTGCTTCTAAATGAATGCCATTGGGCGGGATGTATTAATCGCAGCGATACCTGTGAGGTGGTGTGTGGGAGGTCTCTGTCACATCCTTGGGCTCTCCACACTCCTCCCAGGCTGGGAAGCAACAGCAGGCTGTCCTGGGTGCCTCCTTATCCTCCCTGCAGCCAAAAGGACCTCCGGCTGTGCTAGAGGGAGGAGGAGTTTGACTTCCGGGTCCAGGCTGCTTAGACGGAGGTATGCTGGGGGTGAGGGCGGTCAGTATCAGCGGCGCAGAGCGGCAGAGGCGGTGGGATGCGGCGGCCGGCGGTAAGAAGCCCATAGGCTTCTATAGGATATCTCCATCAAAAGATGGTGATACCCTGTGTGACGAAAACGCGGCGGCCGGGGGTTAGTACATATGAAAATGCGGTAAAACCCGAAAACGGGGTGTTTTACAGCATTTTCCCGTTAGTACATCCCGCCCATTATGAGGGCCACCATGCCCTAAAGTATGTTGACTATTTGCAACCAACAGCAGTGCTGGTGGTCCTCAGCTTCTGTTTATGGGGAGCTGCTACCAAGTCGCCGGATACCTGGTCCAGAGAAGCTGCAGTTCTGGAAATCTGGCGATTGTTTTTGAAGAAGGCATTCTGACCTATCAGATTCTAGTATTAATGGTACCTAAACTAGAGCTACATCGGTTACAATTTTCAAAACTTTGAGTTCAGTGCATGTGAGGACTAGAAGCTCAGAAACAGATTGCAATGTATGCCATGATTATTATTATTATTATTATTATTATTATTATTATTATTATTGTTATCCTTTCTTTATATGGCGCCACAAGGGTTCCGCAGCGCCCAATTAGAGAGCACATAAACAAATAATCAAACAGGAAAACAGCGACTTACAGTTGATGACAATATAGGACAAGTACAGGGTAAATAAACACAGTTATCAGCAGATGACACTGGAATAAGTATCAGGTGGCAGAAGACTGATGGATGTGGAGCAGTTGAGGATTATTAAAATAAGAAAAGTATAAGCACATGAGGGAAGAGGGCCCTGCTCGTGAGAGCTTACATTCTAAAGGGGAGGGTAGACAGACAGGGGTGACACAGACGGGGTACATAGAGAGCGTAGAACAGAGGATTAGGAGGAGATTTGGCTGGGTTTGGTGAAGAAGTGGGTCTTGAGAGCCCGTTTGAAGTTATGTAGAGAGGTGGAGAGTCTGAGGGGGAGAGGTAGAGAATTCCAGAGAAGTTTCTAATATATGCTAAACTTAGAAGTAGAGATGAGCGGGTTCGGTTTCTCGGAAACCGAACCCCCCCGAACTTCAGCCTTTTTACACGGGTCCGAGGCAGACTCTTCCCGCCTTGCTCAGCTAACCCGAGCGCGCCCGAACGTCATCATCCCGCTGTCGGATTCTCGCGAGGCTCGGATTCTATCGCGAGATTCGGATTCTATATAAGGAGCCGTGCGTCGCCGCCATTTTCACACGTGCATTGAGATTGATAGGGAGAGGACGTGGCTGGCGTCCTCTCCGTTTAGAGTAGACTAGAGAGTAGTAGAGAGTAGAGACACTTGATTTACTAATTTTGGGGAGCATATTAGGACGGAGTACTACTTGCTGATAGTGTGACCAGTGACCACCAGTTTAATTAATCCGTTCTCTGCCGGAAAAAAAACGATACACAGTGTGACACAGTCACATACCATATCTGTGCTCAGCCTCAGTGTGCCCTCAGTGTGCTGCATCATCTATGTAATACTGTATATCTGACTGTGCTGAGTGCTCACTGCTCACACAGCTTAATTGTGGGGGAGACTGGGGAGCAGTTATAGCAGGAGTACATATTTTAACAGTGCACACTTTTGCTGCCAGAGTGCCACTGCCAGTGCCAGTGTGACTGACCAGTGACCACTGACCACCAGTATATTGTGATTGTCTGCCTGAAAAAGTTAAACACTCGTCGTGTGGTGTTTTTATTCTATAAACGCATTCTGCTGACAGTGTCCAGCAGGTCCGTCATTATATAATATATACCTGTCCGGCTGCAGTAGTGATATATATATATATTTTTATATCATTATCATCCAGTCTATATTAGCAGCAGACGCAGTACGGTAGTCCACGGCTGTAGCTACCTCTGTGTCGGCAGTCGCTCGTCCATCCATAATTGTATACCACCTACCTGTGGTGTTTTTTTTTTCTTCTATCTTCTTGATACTAGTAGCTTACTTTAGGAGTCTGCAGTGCTGAGCTGACAGTGTCCAGCAGGTCCGTCATTATATAATATATACCTGTCCTGCTGCAGTAGTGATATATATATATTTTTTTTATATCATTATCATCCAGTCTATATTAGCAGCAGACGCAGTACGGTAGTCCACGGCTGTAGCTACCTCTGTGTCGGCAGTCGCTCGTCCATCCATAATTGTATACCACCTACCTGTGGTGTTTTTTTTTTCTTCTATCTTCTTGATACTAGTAGCTTACTTTAGGAGTCTGCAGTGCTGAGCTGACAGTGTCCAGCAGGTCCGTCATTATATAATATATACCTGTCCGGCTGCAGTAGTGATATATATATATATTTTTTATATCATTATCATCCAGTCTATATTAGCAGCAGACGCAGTACGGTAGTCCACGGCTGTAGCTACCTCTGTGTCGGCAGTCGCTCGTCCATCCATAATTGTATACCACCTACCCGTGGTGTTTTTTTTTTTTTTCTATCTTCTTGATACTAGTAGCTTACTTTAGGAGTCTGCAGTGCTGAGCTGACAGTGTCCAGCAGGTCCGTCATTATATAATATATACCTGTCCTGCTGCAGTAGTGATATATATATATTTTTTATATCATTATCATCCAGTCTATATTAGCAGCAGACGCAGTACGGTAGTCCACGGCTGTAGCTACCTCTGTGTCGGCAGTCGCTCGTCCATCCATAATTGTATACCACCTACCTGTGGTGTTTTTTTTTTCTATCTTCTTGATACTAGTAGCTTACTTTAGGAGTCTGCAGTGCTGAGCTGACAGTGTCCAGCAGGTCCGTCATTATATAATATATACCTGTCCGGCTGCAGTAGTGATATATATATATATATTTTTTATATCATTATCATCCAGTCTATATTAGCAGCAGACGCAGTACGGTAGTCCACGGCTGTAGCTACCTCTGTGTCGGCAGTCGCTAGTCCATCCATAATTGTATACCACCTACCTGTGGTGTTTTTTTTTTTCTTCTATCTTCTTGATACTACTAGTAGCTTACTTTAGGAGTCTGAAGTGCTGAGCTGACAGTGTCCAGCAGGTCCGTCATTATATAATATATACCTGTCCGGCTGCAGTAGTGATATATATATATATATATATTTTATATCATTATCATCCAGTCTATATTAGCAGCAGACGCAGTACGGTAGTCCACGGCTGTAGCTACCTCTGTGTCGGCAGTCGCTAGTCCATCCATAATTGTATACCACCTACCTGTGGTGTTTTTTTTTTTTTTCTATCTTCTTGATACTACTAGTAGCTTACTTTAGGAGTCTGCAGTGCTGAGCTGACAGTGTCCAGCAGGTCCGTCATTATATAATATATACCTGTCCGGCTGCAGTAGTGATATATATATATATTTTTTATATCATTATCATCCAGTCTATATTAGCAGCAGACGCAGTACGGTAGTCCACGGCTGTAGCTACCTCTGTGTCGGCAGTCGCTCGTCAATCCATAAGTATACTAGTATCCATCCATCTCCATTGTTTACCTGAGGTGCCTTTTAGTTGTGCCTATTAAAATATGGAGAACAAAAATGTTGAGGTTCCAAAAATAGGGAAAGATCAAGATCGACTTCCACCTCGTGCTGAAGCTGCTGCCACTAGTCATGGCCGAGACGATGAAATGCCAGCAACGTCGTCTGCCAAGGCCGATGCCCAATGTCATAGTACAGAGCATGTAAAATCCAAAACACCAAATATCAGTAAAAAAAGGACTCAAAAATCTAAAATAAAATTGTCGGAGGAGAAGCGTAAACTTGCCAATATGCCATTTACCACACGGAGTGGCAAGGAACGGCTGAGGCCCTGGTCTATGTTCATGGCTAGTGGTTCAGCTTCACATGAGGATGGAAGCACTCAGCCTCTCGCTAGAAAAATGAAAAGACTCAAGCTGGCAAAAGCACAGCAAAGAACTGTGCGGTCTTCGAAATCACAAATCCACAAGGAGAGTCCAATTGTGTCGTTTGCGATGCCTGACCTTCCCAACACTGGACGTGAAGAGCATGCGCCTTCCACCATTTGCACGCCCCCTGCAAGTGCTGGAAGGAGCACCCGCAGTCCAGTTCCTGATAGTCAGATTGAAGATGTCAGTGTTGAAGTACACCAGGATGAGGAGGATATGGGTGTTGCTGGCGCTGGGGAGGAAATTGACAAGGAGGATTCTGATGGTGAGGTGGTTTGTTTAAGTCAGGCACCCGGGGAGACACCTGTTGTCCGTGGGAGGAATATGGCCATTGACATGCCTGGTGAAAATACCAAAAAAATCAGCTCTTCGGTGTGGAAGTATTTCAACAGAAATGCGGACAACATTTGTCAAGCCGTGTGTTGCCTTTGTCAAGCTGTAATAAGTAGGGGTAAGGACGTTAACCACCTCGGAACATCCTCCCTTATACGTCACCTGCAGCGCATTCATCATAAGTCAGTGACAAGTTCAAAAACTTTGGGCGACAGCGGAAGCAGTCCACTGACCAGTAAATCCCTTCCTCTTGTAACCAAGCTCACGCAAACCACCCCACCAACTCCCTCAGTGTCAATTTCCTCCTTCCCCAGGAATGCCAATAGTCCTGCAGGCCATGTCACTGGCAAGTCTGACGAGTCCTCTCCTGCCTGGGATTCCTCCGATGCATCCTTGCGTGTAAAGCCTACTGCTGCTGGCGCTGCTGTTGTTGCTGCTGGGAGTCGATGGTCATCCCAGAGGGGAAGTCGTACTCGTAAGACCACTTTTACTACTTCCACCAAGCAATTGACTGTCCAACAGTCCTTTGCGAGGAAGATGAAATATCACAGCAGTCATCCTGCTGCAAAGCGGATAACTGAGGCCTTGGCATCCTGGGCGGTGAGAAACGTGGTTCCGGTATCCATCATTACTGCAGAGGCAACTAGAGACTTGTTGGAGGTACTGTGTCCCCGGTACCAAATACCATCTAAGTTCCATTTCTCTAGGCAGGCGATACCGAAAATGTACACAGACCTCAGAAAAAGACTCACCAGTGTCCTAAAAAATGCAGTTGTACCCAATGTCCACTTAACCACGGACATGTGGACAAGTGGAGCAGGGAAGGCTCAGGACTATATGACTGTGACAGCCCACTGGGTAGATGTATGGACTCCCGCCGCAAGAACAGCAGCGGCGGCACCAGTAGCAGCATCTCGCAAACGCCAACTCTTTCCTAGGCAGGCTACGCTTTGTATCACCGCTTTCCAGAATACGCACACAGCTAAAAACCTCTTACGGCAACTGAGGAAGATCATCGCAGAATGGCTTACCCCAATTGGACTCTCCTGTGGATTTGTGGCATCGGACAACGCCAGCAATATTGTGTGTGCATTAAATATGGGAAAATTCCAGCACGTCCCATGTTTTGCACATACCTTGAATTTGGTGGTGCAGAATTATTTAAAAAACGAGAGGGGCGTGCAAGAGATGCTGTCGGTGGCCAGAAGAATTGCGGGACACTTTCGGCGTACAGGCACCACGTACAGAAGACTGGAGCACCACCAAAAACGCCTGAACCTGCCCTGCCATCATCTGAAGCAAGAAGTGGTAACGAGGTGGAATTCAACCCTCTATATGCTTCAGAGGTTGGAGGAGCAGCAAAAGGCCATTCAAGCCTATACAACTGAGCACGATATAGGAGGTGGAATGCACCTGTCTCAAGCGCAGTGGAGAATGATTTCAACGTTGTGCAAGGTTCTGCAACCTTTTGAACTTGCCACACGTGAAGTCAGTTCAGACACTGCCAGCCTGAGTCAGGTCATTCCCCTCATCAGGCTTTTGCAGAAGAAGCTGGAGACATTGAAGGAGGAGCTAACACAGAGCGATTCCGCTAGGCATGTGGGACTTGTGGATGGAGCCCTTAATTCGCTTAACAAGGATTCACGGGTGGTCAATCTGTTGAAATCAGAGCACTACATTTTGGCCACCGTGCTCGATCCTAGATTTAAAACCTACCTTGGATCTCTCTTTCCGGCAGACACAAGTCTGCTGGGGTTCAAAGAACTGCTGGTGACAAAATTGTCAAGTCAAGCGGAACGCGACCTGTCAACATCTCCTCCTTCACATTCTCCCGCAACTGGGGGTGCGAGGAAAAGGCTCAGAATTCCGAGCCCACCCGCTGGCGGTGATGCAGGGCAGTCTGGAGCGACTGCTGATGCTGACATCTGGTCCGGACTGAAGGACCTGACAACGATTACGGACATGTCGTCTACTGTCACTGCATATGATTCTCTCCCCATTGAAAGAATGGTGGAGGATTATATGAGTGACCGCATCCAAGTAGGCACGTCAGACAGTCCGTACTTATACTGGCAGGAAAAAGAGGCAATTTGGAGGCCCTTGCACAAACTGGCTTTATTCTACCTAAGTTGCCCTCCCACAAGTGTGTACTCCGAAAGAGTGTTTAGTGCCGCCGCTCACCTTGTCAGCAATCAGCGTACGAGGTTACATCCAGAAAATGTGGAGAAGATGATGTTCATTAAAATGAATTATAATCAATTCCTCCGTGGAGACATTGACCAGCAGCAATTGCCTCCACAAAGTACACAGGGAGCTGAGATGGTGGATTCCAGTGGGGACGAATTGATAATCTGTGAGGAGGGGGATGTACACGGTGATATATCGGAGGATGATGATGAGGTGGACATCTTGCCTCTGTAGAGCCAGTTTGTGCAAGGAGAGATTAATTGCTTCTTTTTTGGTGGGGGTCCAAACCAACCCGTCATTTCAGTCACAGTCGTGTGGCAGACCCTGTCACTGAAATGATGGGTTGGTTAAAGTGTGCATGTCCTGTTTATACAACATAAGGGTGGGTGGGAGGGCTCAAGGACAATTCCATCTTGCACCTCTTTTTTCTTTCATTTTTCTTTGCGTCATGTGCTGTTTGGGGGGTGTTTTTTGGAAGGGCCATCCTGCGTGACACTGCAGTGCCACTCCTAGATGGGCCAGGTGTTTGTGTCGGCCACTAGGGTCGCATAGCTTACTCACACAGCTACCTCATTGCGCCTCTTTTTTTCTTTGCGTCATGTGCTGTTTGGGGAGTGTTTTTTGGAAGGGCCATCCTGCGTGACACTGCAGTGCCACTCCTAGATGGGCCAGGTGTTTGTGTCGGCCACTAGGGTCGCTTAGCTTACTCACACAGCTACCTCATTGCGCCTCTTTTTTTCTTTGCGTCATGTGCTGTTTGGGGAGTGTTTTTTGGAAGGGCCATCCTGCGTGACACTGCAGTGACACTCCTAGATGGGCCAGGTGTTTGTGTCGGCCACTTGGGTCGCTTAGCTTAGCCATCCAGTGACCTCGGTGCAAATTTTAGGACTAAAAATAATATTGTGAGGTGTGAGGTGTTCAGAATAGACTGAAAATGAGTGGAAATTATGGTTATTGAGGTTAATAATACTTTGGGATCAAAATGACCCCCAAATTCTATGATTTAAGCTGTTTTTTAGGGTTTTTTGAAAAAAACACCCGAATCCAAAACACACCCGAATCCGACAAAAAAAATTCGGTGAGGTTTTGCCAAAACGCGTTCGAACCCAAAACACGGCCGCGGAACCGAACCCAAAACCAAAACACAAAACCCGAAAAATTTCCAGTGCTCATCACTACTTAGAAGACCACCAGTGTTGTTGGGTAGTCCAGTATTTGAACCTGTGTGCAGGGAACTTGTACGAAGTGTCCGATTGTGCACCCAATTCATACGCGCACGCAGGGGGGGGTTCCGAGTACCTAGAAACCCCCCCTGCCCTCCGATCCATCGGCGCTGCCATCCGTTTTTTTTAAAACGAGGAGAAGCTTATAAAGCAGCTCCCTCCTCCTTTCACTGTCCGAGTGACAGTGAGAACCTGGCTGCTGCTGCTGCTGGCTGCCTGTAGGGGGAGTTGCAGCGGAAGCGCGCAGCTCCTCTCAGGCAGTTCAAGGGGCCATGAGACAGCTACGTGAGCGAGGCAGTGGCTGCTGTCTTCGGCTCCCACTGTAGTTTGTGAGTAGTATAAGGTGAGGAGGGGGTTCTGTTTACTGTTAATGGGTGTGTGTATTGTTATGTAAATGTATAGTGTGTGTGTAATAATGTATGTGTAGTGTGTGTTTGTGTAACTATGTAAGGGGATACTTCATAAAGGTCAATTTAAAGAAAACGTGAAAGGCCCAAAGATTCATTAAGTCCTTTTGGAGATAAACAATCCAATCTGAAAATCCAGCGGGATTCCAGTTGTAGGAGTTTTCTCCCTCGGTCCCCCCCACGGCGTGATGGGGGTATGTGGTCGACAGCTTTATACCTCAAACTTGCCAGATTGTGTTTAAACTGGACAAAATGTCGGGCTACCGGTTGTTCACTTGACCCTGACAATAAAGCATTTCTAATGGCCGACCGTATGTATGTATGTATGTATGTATGTATGTATGTATGTATGTATGTGTGTGTATGTATGTATGTGTGTGTGTGTATATATATATATATATAGCAAAAAGACGAGGCGGCACTCAGAGGCTTGTAACTGCAATCATGTATTTGTGCAAATGGTGCAAGTCATATCAACGTTTCGGGGACCTAGTCCTCTTCTTCAGGATAACACAAGTGCCAAAAAGTGAAAGTTTAAATAGACAAGATAAACACTTACCCCCTGACCCCATTCTCTCCACAGCTGCAGCATATCCATGTGGCCGCCCCTTCATGGCTTCCGCCCGGCTGCGCGTCTCAGCGGGACCGGAAGTGACGTCACGAGTGCAAGCCGCGTTACCATGGCTACCACTCCAAGCATACTCACCGCCCGGGTGTCGCTCCCTGGCCGCGTCATTCAAGTTACCTCCAGTGCGTCTCCAGATCCCGCGAGATCACAAACCTTGGTTGAGAAGACCTTAGCGTTACCATGGTGAGGCTGTAAGCTGTGACACAATACAAGTAAAATCAAAACAGTGGCTGAAGTGGTATTTTAAGATGATATATAACAGTCAATGTTACATCAATATAAAGTGCTGGTGCTGATAAAATGATATAAACAATTAAAAACATCAGAATGTGCACACGGAAAAATCTGCAGCAAAAAGGCCCCCTTTATTATACCAAGGACCTGCTAAATGTGATAAAGAGTTCTAAAAGGCAACTCATGTATGACAGCTAGCTATGGACCCGATCAGAGCCGGATTAAGTCGCTGGGGGGCCCGGGGTACTTAAAACAGTGGGGCCCCTATTCAAGAGAGGAGGAGGAGGACCGGGGGGGGGGGGATGTCACTCACATACCATCCAGTGAACGAATTGCGCTCCCGTCCCCGCCAACTGCACAGACAGCAGAGCGACGGATCAGCTCTCCAATCATGTATGAATGAAGCAGCCTGCCGCTCAGCCATTGGGGCAGCCTAATTTACTCATACGTTATTGGACAGCTGAGCCGTACGTGCGTTTCACAGTTTTTTGGTCTATTCGACCCCCCCAAAAAAGGCATGGAGAAAACGGTGCAAAACACTGTCGAAAACTCCCGCTATTGGCTACCAAACGGTCGAATTAGTGCCGATTTTCTGACTGTCGGAAAACTCGGCACTAATTGAATATCCCCCTATGCCTCAGACATGGGCACACTAGTCATGAGCATGGCTATATCTGTAGATATTGATATATGTACTGTATACACACACATAGTAAAACACACACATTAGAATACATATATACACACACACCCATAGAGAAAAAACACCCACACCTACAGCTAAACACACATAGCAAAACACATATATACACACAAACACACACCCATAGGAAAACACATACACACACTAAACACCAATAGCAAAACACATACACACACACCCATAGGAAAACAGATATACACATACACACCCATAGCAAAACAAACACACACACACACAGCTAAACATACACACACAGCCAGCAAAACACACACACCCTTGTATTTACAGTACATGTGTTTTCTTTATCCACAACTTACTTTGCTGCACCTCCTGGCTCTGACTCCCTGGCTCCGGCAAGGCTCTTCACTGCAGGGGGTGAGTGCTGACGTCTCCAGTGCACCCACTGCTGCCCTGTCAGTGACTCTCCCTCCTCCATCCCGGCATCCCCCTTCTCCCAGCAGGCAGTCACAGACAGTGGACAACACAGGAAACTAATAGCTGCTGCAGCAGGGCGGTGCCGAGTTGAAGGGTGATGAGATCACCCTTCTCACTCACTGGCGCCGTATCCTGTGTGCAGACTACCTTCTTTGTCAGGGCCCACGGCGCAGCGGCAGGCAGCGTGTAATGAGTCAGGCTGACTCATTACATTGCTGCCAGCTGTGGGCCCCTTCATAGCGCTGGGCCTCTGTGCATTGCACTGGCTGCCCTGGCGCAAGTTCCGCCACTGGTGGTGTGGCATGGGGCCCTTTTGGGAAGGGGGGCCCGGGGGTACGTATCCACGGGACCCCCCCCCTTAATCCGGCTCTGGACCCGATACCTTCTGTTGGAAAGACTTTTTCAGTTAATTACACTAACAAGAAGCTCCCCAAAATTGCATCTCGCTATATACAGCATCACTATACTAGGGCTAAACAAAACTCACAAAAAATAATCAATCCCAAATTATCATTCAACCCCCCAGGTTTCAGAGTATTGAGCCTGTGGATCCACATGGACTCCAGCTGTAATAGCTTGCGACCTCGATCGCCCCCCGTATAGATTCGGGGACGTGGTCAATTATGCAGTGTTTGAACGTGGCCATAGAATGTCTAAAAGTCACGAAATGCTTGGCCACAGGCTGATCTCCACTACCCGATGCCAAAGCATTTCGGATGGCCAATCTATGCTGTGCCATTCTGATTTTGAACTGGCATTCTGTTTTGCCGATGTAATATCGCCCACATGGGCAAATGATGGCGTAAATGACGAACTTCGTGCTACATGTGAGGGGCCACTTTATCTTATACAGCTTTCCTGAAAAGGGATGCGCTATGGTGGTCCCTGGTGACATGTGAGAACAAGTGGTGCAACCGGTGCACTTAAAGCAACCGTTGCGCCTGGTGAGAAAATGTGTGGGATTCACTCTCAATTTTGCCATATCGGTTTTCACCAATATGTCCCTAATGCTTTTTCCTTTTTTGTAACTAGGCATGATACGTTTGTCATGTAGCATCTTTAGCTCCGGGTCTGATGTTATCATGGGCCACAGCTGATTTACTTGCCGTTGCCTCTCCCTACTTGTCACATCATACTCACACACCCAAGGAATGATTTTGGACATATCTTTGGTGTGCTTAGATTTCACCGACAAATCTCTCTGTGTTGTCTCTGCTTTCAGGCGGGCCGATCGTATTAGTGACCGAGGATAGCCTCTAGCTGAGAATCTGTCCTCCATTTCTTTCAACTGGCATGACCTTGTGAAATCACTGTTGTTGGCCCTACATACCCGCAAAAACTGAGAGTATGGAAGGCCCCTCACAGTGGATCTGGGATGGAAACTGTCATATCGCAAAATTGTATTGCGATCAGTAGGTTTTCTGTAAAGACATGTCAGGATTTTACCCTCCTGAATTTTAATTGAAATGTCTAAAAACAAATCTCAACTGGGCTACTAATCATGGTTAGTTTTTTGGCTGGATTATCAGATTGATTGTGTGAATCAATGAGTGCGCCCAATTCCTGTATCTCACCTCGCCAAAAAATCAACACATCATCTATATATCTATAATAAATAAACAATCTATCGGCAATGATTCTATTGGCTAAAAATAATTCACGTTCGGTTTCCCACATAAAGGCATTTGCGAACGAGGGTGCCACAGAAGACCCCATGGCACACCCCGTTCGCTGCCTGTAGAATTTCCCATTGAAAATGAAAAAATTGTGTGTCAACGTGAAACACAATAACTCAAGAAAAAACTCAATGTCAGGCCCAGTGTAAAGTGCATTCCCCACTATTAGACGCCTCACAGCCTGCACCCCCTGTTGATGAGGAATGCAGGTGTATAGGCTGGTGACGTCCACCGAGGCCAAAGGTCCTTGGTATAATAAAGGGGGCCTTTTTGCTGCAGATTTTTCGGTGTGCACATTCTGATGTTTTTAATTGTTTATAGCATTTTATCAGCACCAGCACTTTATATTGATGTAACATTGACTGTTATATATCATCTTAAAATACCACTTCAGCCACTGTTTTGATTTTACTTGTATTGTGTCACAGCTTACAGCCTCACCATGGTAACGCTAAGGTCTTCTCAGCCAAGGCTTGTGATCTCGCGGGATCTGGAGACGCACTGGAGGTAACTTGAATGACGCGGCCAGGGAGCGACACCCGGGCGGTGAGTATGCTTGGAGTGGTAGCCATGGTAACGCGGCTTGCACTCGTGACGTCACTTCCGGTCCCGCTGAGACGCGCAGCCGGGCGGAAGCCATGAAGGGGCGGCCACATGGATATGCTGCAGCTGTGGGTCAGGGGGTAAGTGTTTATCTTGTCTATTTAAACTTTCACTTTTTGGCACTTGTGTTATCCTGAAGAAGGGGACTAGGTCCCCGAAACGTTGATATGACTTGCACCATTTGCACAAATACATGATTGCAGTTACAAGCCTCTGAGTGCCGCCTCGTCTTTTTGCTACATACCACCGGGTCCCGGTTGGGGAGGGCACCAGAGCAGCACCAGTCCAGCATTGGACTAAGTGGAGTGCCGGAGCAGCTGTTCACATTATATATATGTGTGTGTGTGTGTGTGTGTGTGTGTGTGTGTGTACGTACGTACGTACGTACGTACGTACGTACGTACGTACGTACGTATGTATGTATGTGTGTGTGTATATATATATATACATATATATATACATACACAGCTTGTGCAGTGTGCTGGCTGCTCAATTACAAACACACACACACGTACGGAAACCCCCCCATAAAAATCCTGCGTTTGCCACTGCAATTCAGAAGTGATATGTTACTGGAATGCTAGCTCTTCCTGGTGTTGGCCTAAAGACCCAGTAAAAGGCTGCTTTTAAAGAAGGCATTCCATGCTATCATGTGGTACCACCAGCTAGGGTATCCAGAACCAGGACTAAATTGGGTTAAAGTTTCAAACTGTGGGGGATATTCAATTGTTTGAAAAGTCAGTTGTCTGTTTTATCCTATCTAATAGACAGGAAAAAACAGACACCCAACCGACTATTCAAACATTTGAATTACCCCCTTTGAATCTTAGTTTCTCAGTGCAGTTGAGAGAATCTCAGAAAGAGCTTCTAAATTATAATGAGGGCCACCAGGCCCTAAAATACATTGACTATTGGGAACCACCAGCGGTGATGATGGTGCTCAGAACAGCACCTGTTTATGGGGAGCTGGTACAAAGTGGCTGGCCACTCCATTGAGGAATAGTGGCTGCTCAAATATCTATATTTTTTCACCAAAAGGGACACCAATTCCTCTCCTGCTTGGAGATTCTACCTTTGAGATGTTCTAGTGCCTTGTGATACTTGGACACTTTTAGCTATTCTGTGATCTCTAGATGTAGGAGGGTCAGTGCCTGGATCATTCAGAGTGATGTCCTGGATACTATTGCTATGTGTACCCGTTAAGGCCCCATGGTACATAGAAACTTCCATGTTGTACTGTGGCCCTTGGAAGTGAAACCATAACTCTAGATTGCTTTCCTGCAAAGTTAGCATGACTCCTCAAAATGGCCTGCTACCTGTGGCTTGTGGCCATAAAAACTGGGAACGGGTACATTCAAAAGGGGCCAGTCCAGGCTATCATCACTTCAAAGTTGTCCTGCCAGCCTACTCCATTGAGCTGTGGCTACCCCAAATTTTAGGGATTTTGCCTTTAGTGTGTGTGCCATAAACTCTTTGGGGCGGAATGAATTTCTGGATACTCCTGCTATCAACAACTAGTTAGGCACTGTGGTATGAAGATTGTTTAAGGTATCTTGTGGACCTCATAGGTGACCCAAGTCTCTCCTGGAAACTCCTCCACAAAGTTATCGGTGTCCCCCACAAAAATGTTCCGTACCTGTAGGGTGTGGCACTAAAAATAGAGGAGGAAGACCAAAGCTTATAACTTCCAAAGGGTGTCCAGCTAGGCCACTCAACTGAGCATCTGTAGTCCTTCAAAATTCTATACTTTCCCACAAATAAGGGCGCCAAATCAGTTCAGGATATTTTGTTTGTGAGAGGCTCCATCACAGCATTCAACATTGGGCAATACAGATTTTCATCCTCCAAAGGGCATCCTGATAGGCTGCTCTATTGAGGAGTTATGGACCCTCAACATTTTAGGCATTTTTCCTTTCAGGAGGTGCCAAACCTGGATTGAGGTTCCCACTTTTGAGAGGCTCTAACCCTGCATGGATTGTACTGGAGAGTCGGGTGAGGTGTCATTTTTAAACCACGAACCATGGCTACAAGATTGCATTTGGGCAGTAAGCTCTCCGGAGCCTGCAAAAGGAGGGGCAGTGCTCACAATCATTCAGAACAATTTTCTGGATACTACTGCTATGGATTTCCTTTAGAAACTTCAAGGTGTTCTGTGGCACCTAGATGTGATCCTGGGTCTATAGGATGCTCCCGTGCAAAGGTAGCAGGCACCCCAAATGGTTCGCTATCTGTGGTGTGGCAATAAAAATATGGGTGCATTGGACAGGGGCCAGTCCAAACTTTCAGCCCCTTAAAAACCACCCTGTCATGCCACTCCATTGAGCTGGGGTTCCTCAAAATGTAAAGCATTTTGCCAGTCCCAGGATACATTAATGTGAAACATTTGGAGACAGTGATTACCAGAACGTGGAATGTTATAGAACCTGACCTGCAGAACGTGGAATGTTATAGAACCTGACCTGCAGAACATGGAATGTTATAGAACCTGACCTGCAGAACGTGGAATGTTATAGAACCTGACCTGCAGAACGTGGAATGTTATAGAACCTGACCTGCAGAACGTGGAATGTTATAGAACCTGACCTGCAGAACGTGGAAAGTTATAGAACCTGACCTGCAGAACGTGGAATGTTATAGAACCTGACCTGCAGAACATTATGTGAAGCTGTATCCTGCCTGAGGTGGAAATAAAGTGTGCTGGATTAAACTCCATCTGTGGGGTATATTTACTAAGGTGTGAGATTTTTAGAAGTGGAGATGTTGCCCATAGCAACCAGATTCCACTCAATATTTATCTAGTTGCTTCTATAAGAAAATAGATAGAATCTGATTGGTTGCTATGGCAACATCTCCACGTCTTAAAAAACCTCACACCTTTTTAAAAAATACCCGTATTTGATTTCTGTTACTATATATATATATATATATATATATATACATACAGTGCATCCAGAAAGTATTCACAGCGCTTCACTTTTTCCACATTTTGTGATGTTATAGCCTTATTCCAAAATGGAATAAATTTATTTTTTCCCCCTCCAAATTCTGCACACAATACCCCATAATGACAACATAAAAAAATTGTTTTTTAGATTTTTGCAAATTTATTAAAAATAGAAAACTAAGAAATCACATGTACATAAGTATTCACAGCCTTTGCCATGAAGCTCAAAATTGAGCTCAGGTGCATCCCATTTCCACTGATCATCCTTGAGATGTTCCTACAGCTTAATTGGAGTCCACCTGTGGTAAATTCAGTTGACTGGACATTTGGAAAGGCACACACCTGTCTATATAAGGTCCCACACATGACGGTGCATATCTGAGCACAAAGCAAACAAAGGAATTGTCTGTAGACCTCCGAGATAGGATTGTCTTGAGGCACAAATCTGGAGAAGGGTACAGAGAAATATCTGCTGCTTTGAAGGTCCCAATAAGCACAGTGGCCTCCATCATCCGTAAATGGAAGAAGTTTGGAACCACCAGGACTCTTCCTAGAGGTGGCCAGCTGTCTAAACTGTGCGATTGGGGGAGAAGAGCCCTTGTCAGGGAGGTGACCAAGAACCCGATGGTCACTCTGTCAGAGCTACAGCATTCCTCTGTGGAGAGAGAACCTTCCAGAAGGACAACCATCTCTGCAGCAATCCACCAATCAGGCCTGTATGGTAGAGTGGCCAGACGGAAGCAACTCCTTAGTAAAAAGTACATGGCAGCCTGCCTGGAGTTTGCCAAAATGCACATGAAGGACTCTCAGACCATGAGAAACAAAATCCTCTGGTCTGATGAGACAAAGATTGAACGCTTTGGCGTGAATGCCAGTCATGTTTGGAGGAAACCAGGCACTGCTCAACATCAGGCCAATACCATCCCTACAGTGAAGCATGGTGGTGGCAGCATCATGCTGTGGGGATGTTTTTCAGCGGCAGCAACTGGGAGACTAGTCAGGATAGAGGGAAAGTTGAATGCAGCAATGTACAGAGACATCCTGGATGAAAACCTGCTCCAGAGCCCTCTTGACCTCAGACTGGGGTGACGGTTCATCTTTCAGCAGGACAATGACCCTAAGCACACAGCCAAGATATCAAAGGAGTGGCTTCAGGACAACTCTGTGAATCTCCTGGAGTGGCCCAGCCAAAGCCCAGACTTGAATCTCATTGAACATCTCTGGAGAGATCTGAAAATGGCTGTGCACCAACGCTTCCCATCCAACCTGATGGGGCTTGAGAGGTGCTGCAAAGAGGAATGGGCGAAACTGCCCAACGATAGGTGTGCCAAGCTTGTGGCATCATATTCAAAAATACATGAGGCTGTAATTGCTGCTAAAGGTGCATCAACAAAGTATTGAGCAAAGGCTGTGAATACTTATGTACATGTAATTTCTTAGTTTTTTATTTGTAATAAATTTGCAGAAATCTCACAAACACTTTTTTCATGTTGTCATTATGGGGTATTGTGTGTAGAATTTTGAGGGACAAATGAATTTATTCCAGTTTGGCTGTAACATAAGAAAATGTGGAAAAGTTGAAGTGCTGTGAATACTTTCCGAATGCAGTATATACTGTATATATATAAATGTGAAAGCCCTCACTCACTCACTCACTCACTCACTCACTCACTCACTCACTCACTCATTCTCTTACAGACCGATATGTTAGGAAGATGAAATGTAACAGGTATTCTCAGGTGGGAAATAGGAAAACTACGTAATTAGAATTTTAATAAACCTCCTGTAAGGGGATGAAAAGGGGGTGACATAATGACATCATTACCGATGCGTGGCTTGCGCTGCATGAATGATTACGCCGAAACGGACAATCAGAACAAAATTTGGATTGTACCTCCAGTGTGGAGAATTTAATAAACTTCAATAATGGTCCTGTCACTTTTTACCATATCTGCTACAGGTGCTCCTCAGGTAATGCCAAGAACCATGGATTAATATTTACTTACATTAAGATGTCTCCAAGTTACATCTCTATAAATTTACCAAATTACTAACACTCATTTATATTTACAACCGTGCAAATCAGAAACTCCCATGCAAAGAACGTGTAGAACAGCTAGTGTATATACACTGCTCAAAAAAATAAAGGGAACACTAAAATAACACATCCTAGATCTGAATGAATGAAATATTCTTATTAAATACTTTGTTCTTTACATAGTTGAATGTGCTGACAACAAAATCCCACAAAAATTATCAATGGAAATCAAATTTATTAACCAATGGAGGTCGGGATTTGGAGTCACACTCAAAATTAAAGTGGAAAAACACACTACAGGCTGATCCAACTTTGATGTAATGTCCTTAAAACAAGTCAAAATGAGGCTCAGTAGTGTGTGTGGCCTCCACGCCGATTGCTGACAAGGTGAGTGGCTGCACTAAACACTCTTTCGGAGTACACACTGGAGGGGGGGGGGGGGGAACTTAGGTAGAATAAAGCCAGTTTGTGCAAGGGCCTCCAAATTGCTTCTTTTTCCTGCCAGTATACGTACGGACTGTCTGACGTGCCTACTTGGATGCGGTCACTCATATAATCCTCCACCATTCTTTCAATGGTGACAGAATCATACACAGTGACAGTAGACGACATGTCAGTAATCGTTGGCAGGTCCTTCAGTCCGGACCAGATGTCAGCTATCGCTCCTGACTGCCCTGCATCACCGCCAGTGAGTGGTTTTGGAAATTTGATCCTTTTCCTGGTAGCTCCAGTGGTGGGAGAAAATGAAGGAGAAGCTGTTGGCGGGTCACGTTCCGCTTGACTTGACAAGTGTCTCACCAGCAGGTCTTTGAACATCTGCAGACTCGTGTCTGCCGGAAAGAGAGATACAACGTAGGCTTTAAACCTAGGATCGAGCACGGTGGCCAAAATGTAGTGCTCTGATTTCAACAGATTGACCACCCATAAATCCTGGTTAAGCGAATGAAGGGCTCCATCCACAAGTCCCACATGCCTAGCGGAATCGCTCCATTTTAGCTCCTCCTTCAATCTCTCCAGCTGCTTCTGTAAAAGCCTGATGAGGGGAATGGCCTGACTCAGGCTGGCATTGTCTGAACTGACTTCACGTGTGGCAAGTTCAAAGGGTTGCAGAACCTTGCACAACGTTGAAATTATTCTCCACTGCGCTTGAGTCAGGTGCATTCCCCCTCCTTTGCCTATATTGTAGGCAGATGTATAGGCTTGAATGGTCTTTTGCTGCTCCTCCATCCTCTGAAGCATATAGAGGGTTGAATTCCACCTCGTTACCACCTCTTGCTTCAGCTGATGGCAGGGCATGTTCAGGAGTGTTTGCTGGTGCTCCAGTCTTCGGCACACGGTGGCTGAATGCTCAAAGTGGCCCGCAATTCTTTGGGCCCCCAACAGCATCTCCATTATGCCCCTCTCATTTTTTATAAAATTCTGCACCACCAAATTGATTGTATGTGCAAAACATGGAATGTGCTGGAATTTTCCCACATGTACTGCATGCACAATATTGGTGACGTTGTCCGATGTCACAAATCCCCAGGAGAGTCCAATTGGGGTAAGCCATTCTGCGATGATGTTCCTCAGTTTCCGTAAGAGGTTGTCAGCTGTGTGGCTCTTATGGAAAACTGTGATACAAAGCGTAGCCTGCCTAGGATGAGTTATCTGCTTTGCAACAGGATGACTGCTGTGATATTTCATCTTCCTCGCAAAGGACTGTTGGAAGTAGTACAAGTGGTTTTCCGACTTCCCCTCTGGGATGACGATCGACTCCCAGCAGCAACAACAGCAGCGCCAGCAGTAACAACAGCAGCAGTAGGCGTTCCACTCACGGATCCATCGGAGGAATCCCAGTCAGGAGAGGGCTCGTCAGACTTGCCAGTGACATAG